>NC_054388.1:112486371-112786371 GCF_017654675.1 Xenopus laevis | reverse complement strand
AGATACCACTAAAGACATGGAGAGCTCTGCAGCAGCAGCACAGGATTCACGTGGAGCCACTAGACAAAAAGAAGATGCTGTTGACCTAATTGAGGAGTTATTTACATTAACAGTAAATATATAGATATTCCCCAAGTATCATAAGGATAAAGGTATCATATTGCTGTTCAAGAAACTGGACATGGTTATCTTTCTCTGCCACATTATTCTAGGCAACATCTCACCAACATAAGGCACAGCCCCTCTATCTTCCCAAAAGCATGCAGATAATACCCATTTACATTTACGTGGGCTTACAGAACTGTCAACTCCCCTGATTATCCTAGAAATTACCCATTTTAGTTGTCCCTCCCCAGTCTCCCAACACTATTAGGCTAGGGTCAGACATAGCAGACCTTGGCATACAGAAAGTTAGAGGGGGCTACTGAGTATAGATTGCCTATTGTTCCATCAAGGAGTTACTAGGTGGGGGAGAAAGCCCCCTGAGGCAATTATGCACCATTATTTGGAAACTGAGAGTGACAGTGTAGGTTTAGAAAAGGGGACCTATGGTGGAAGTTTGGGCACTGTATGTGCAATCATATCAGAGAATGGAGGAAAGAAGGACCTGGAACAGCTGATAGCACTCTGTGCATGAATTCTGGTGGGCATGGGCATCTGCAGAATATTTTCCAGGGGGGGAGGCAAGGAATAAAACATATTATACAAATTACTTGTGACCATATTTTGGTTTCCACACAAACCTAACAACAGCTTTTCTATAAATATATAAAGAAGTAAGTGTTGCATATCAATAGCATTATCATTCTATTAGCGACACAAACTCCTTGTTTGCCAGGACAGCACTTGAATTTTCTACTTTCTTAGCACAATTACTAGCCAGCAGTTTGTAGAATGTTATTCCCTCTAGAGTTCTAGTTACAGCTGATCCATATAGTGACACCTCCATTTTACATACCCTCATTTTAACTTTTTCCATATTTTATACCGTTTTTTGTGGTCCCACCAATATATAATGTATAATGCATTTCCCTGACTTTATGTAAAATGGGGGTTCTACTGTAAAAAAAAGTAGAGTAACAACAGCAGGAAGAGGTTGTGCAACAAAATGTCACTAGTATAGAGTCTATGGGGGCAAATTCACTAAAGTGCGAAGTGCCTAACGCTAGCGCAAATTCGCCAGCGTGACGTCATTTTGTTACTTCGCCGATTTACTAATGGGTGCTGGCGTAAATTCACTAGCGAAGTGGACCTACACTAGCGCTACTTCGCACCCTTACGCCAGGCGAAGTTGCGCTATGGCGATGGGACATAACTAGAGTTGCCACCTTTTCTGGAAAAAAAATACTGGCCTTCCTATATATTTATCTTTTTTCCCTATTAATAACATTGGGATCAACCTGCGTTTTTACTGGCCAGGTGGCAACCCTAGACATAACTACACTAATTCACTAACTTGCGCATTTTACTGAACGTTACCTCTTGCGCCAGACTTGCCTTCGCCAACTGAGACCAGACATATTGCAATAGAGTAGATAGGGATTGCTTCAAAAAAAGTTGACATTTTTTCTAAGTCCCAAAAACGCTGGCGTCTTTTCCTTTTTTAAGGGTGATAGGCTGAAAAAAATCATACATTTTTTTGGGGGCACCCTCCTTCCCCCCTACATTTCCTAACATATGGCACATAAACTATACAGTGGGCAAAATAAGAACTCTATTTTATTTTATGAAGCTTTCCCAGGCTTGTGTAGTGTAATGTATTTGCTGCTACATATACGTCCATTGTACTTTAACTTGGCACCATATTCAAATGAGGCATCGCTAGCGTAACTTCGCTTTGCTTGACGAATTAACACTAGCGCAACTTCGCTACCATTCGCCTCCCTGAGCACAAATTCGCATTTTAGTGAATTTGCGTAGCGCTGGCGAAAATACAACTGGCGAAGTGCGGGGAAGCTGTCGCTGACACAACTTTGGATCTTAGTGAATTTGCCCCTATGTTTGTAATGTACATTCTACTTCAGTCTAGGGGAAAGCTGCTTTGTTTTTAGAGTGGTAGAATGGTTAAAAGATAAGAATCATCCAAAAATAAACAATGAGGTGGATACAGGACAGGAGGGGGTGAGGTGCCAAAATATATATTATAATATTATAGATATTTCTATCTATACAGATATACAGTTAGGCTCATAAATCTTTGGACAGAGACAACTTTTTTCTCATTTTGGTTTTGAGTCAAAGGCTATTTCATGGGCAGGTGGGGGCAATTTCTTGGTTAAGTCATTATCAATGAAGCAGATAAAATCCCTGGAGTTGATTTGGGAGGGGGGGTGCTTGTATGTGAAGGATTTTGCTGTGAACAAACAACATACGGTCAAAGGAGCTCTCCATGCAGGTGAAACAAGCCATCCTTAAGCTGCAAAAACCCATCTGAGAAATTGCTACAATATTAGCTGTGGCAAAATCTATGGTACATCCTGAGAAAGAAAGAAATCACTGGTGAACTCAGCAAAGCAAAAAGACCTGGACGTCCACGGAAGACAACAGTGGTGGATGATCTCAGAATCATTTCCATGGTGAAGAGAAACCCCTTCACAACAGCCAAACAAGTGAAGAACAGTCTCCAGGAGGTAGAGTATCCATATCCAAGTCTGCCATAAAGAGAAGACTGTATGAAAGTAAATACAGAGGCTGCACTGCAAGGTACAAACCACTCATAAGCATCAAGAATAGGAAGGCTAAAAAAACATTTAAAAAACCCAACACAGTTCTGGATAAACATTCTATGGACAGATGAAACCAAGATCAACCTCTAGCTGAATGATGGCAAGTAGTGATGGATGAAGTTTTTCCGACACCGATGATGGTTCCGACGATGGCACCAATTTTCAAATTGTCGCTGGCATCAAAATCGACATTTCACAAATTTTTCGCCACTTTCACGAATTTCACAGGAAATTTGCGAAATTTGTGGCGAAGCGATACAGGATAAATTCGCCCATCACTAATGGCAAGAAAAAAGTCTGGAGAAGGGGTGGAACAGCTGATGATCCAAAGCATAGCACAGTTGTGTATAAAATATTTGGGAGACAGTGTGATGGCTTGGGTGGGCATGGCTGCCAGTGGGACACTAGTGTTTATCCACCATGTGACACAGGACAGAAACACAAGAATGAATTGTGAGCTCTTCAGAGACACTGTCTGCTCAAATCCAGCTAAATGCACTCACATTGATTGGGAGGCGTCTCATAATGACCCAAAACATAGAGCCAAAGCAACCCAGGAGTTTATTATAACCATATAGAGTAAGACAGAGAGTGAGTGTGGGGGTAAGTCAGCAGAATGAGAAGGGAAAGGGTAAAAGAGGAGAGTGAATAGACTGAGACGATGGCTAGGTGGGGAATTCAGTGCAGGACAGCAGGGCAAGGAACTGTAGAGGTCAATGTGCTTTGTAATGAAATTTGTTTGGGCCAGTGGGGGCCCACCAGGTTTTTTCCTGGTTTCCCGCCGGCCCAGTCCAACACTGCAGGATAGTACCAGTCATACAGGATCAGGAACCAGTAGAGTAGTCAGGGTAGACAGACCAGGTCAAATTAATTGGTAACACAGTACAGAGTCGGGATCCAGAAGAGTGGTCAATAACAGGTAAGAGCCAGTTCAGGCAGCTATACAGCAAGGACAAAAACAGGCAATGATCAGGAACAGACAATCAGACACAAATCACACCCAGGAACTATCAGGAAATAGACCTATACTGGGCAATGATTCAGAGCAGAGCAGGGGATTTTATAGAAAGATTAATGGCTTACACTGATCACCTGTGGCCAGATTGGCAACAAGCCATGCATTCTTGCAATTATAAGATAGAAATAGGAGTGAACCAGGGCCTTAGCTGTTTGCTCACATAGGGCAGTGGTTATGCAGACAGCAAGAAACACCAAGTCACTAGTTCAACTCCAGGCAGGTTGTTACATACACATTACACATTGGATATAAGCAAGCTGTGAGTGAACCCTATGCACAGGTCCAATAGCAAATATTCAACAAATCATGCAAAGTGACTCACTTTAAACATTTATTTTTGAAAATTCACCACAGCAAATAATCTCTTCTGATGAAGCGCTCAATGACAACATCAGGAGGAAGTTCCTGACATAAGGTATGCAGACATGGGGAAGACACTGCCTTGTGGGATGTGATGATCATTTCTATTAATTTTGATTCTCACATTTTTGGAGATTATTTGCTGTGGTGATTTTGCACTAATAAATGTTTGAAGTGAGTCACTTTGCATGTTTTATTGATTATTTGCAATGTAAGCAAATTCAACAATGTTAGTTATATTTCCTTTACATCCAAACAAATGGCTTTTTGCCGCCCCTTGTAACATCTGGGGAGATGCTGCCTGAGGCAAGGTACTCACCTGTCCATACACACCACATAAATCTATGCATATTGGACATAAAACTATTCAGTAGACCCCTGACGTCCATATTTAGGGTGATTTTTCTTTATATGTAAAACATTGTGTGAGATAAATGCGGCAAACTGCAACATTTTTAGGTGATTTTAATAAATGTCATAAAAAAACCTCAATGTTTAGAAAAGCTTTGCAGTTTGGTGTAGAAAGATGTCTTTATCTTTGTTGGATTCACCAGAATGTTTACTTTCCAAAAAGGATAGTAGTAGGGAGTAGCTTCCAAAAGGTTTCTTGTTTGCCTTTAGTGGAGGGACTCAGTGGATAGGGTGTTAGGCTTTAGACTTATTCTACCTAAGTACTCCACTGGTGATTCCGATCCCCACAGAGGTATATCTGTCTTCTGAGAATTGATGTACACTTGACTACTATGCCTTATGGGAGTGACAGTCTTCATTGTGCTGCATCATCTTCTGTTATCCTCCCTCCTCTGTGATATGCTTCATCTGCATCAACTCCTGTGTGAGTTAACCTGTGGTCACTTGCATTTTGCATTGTACAATAAACCATCCATTTTGTTTGCATTAAGAACCTCCTGGCATCCAATTCCTATCTTTTATACAGTAGTCTGTGTTTGGTAGTTCTACTACACCTTAAAGGGATAGCTTCCACTTGGCGAAGGCCCTGACCCTGTTGTATAAGTCGCAGTGTAACCCATGCCGTATTGTGGAGCGGTGCTTTGGAAATTTGGTAGTGTACTTCTTAGAGATTTTGATCTATACAAGTGAGAAATATGATTTTTTTTCATTTTATTAGACAATTAGAAGCCTATATCTTTTTAGAGAAGTGGAATTACACTAAAATTCTAGTATATTTTGAAAGCATAGGTTGTCCTGAAAAAAAAAAAAATCTGAGTAACCAAAAAGACCCCAGGTTCATGTATTTTTAAAATATGATATAACCACTAGAGGGCTTTGTACTTATGTTGTATATAAGGAAGTTGTTGGTAATTTTGTGCATACTTTGTCAGCTTGAAAAAGGACCATTGCAGGTCTGAAATGTTGCTGCTGAACCATATGTTAGAAAATAAAGGTTTTATTATAACTGGTAGTGATGTAAACTCTTTGTATGCTGTTTGGAAAAACATGATGTGAGGTGCACCCCATTAAAGGAAAAGGAGCTGGACCAACAAGGAATTTTTGTAACCTAAAAGACCTACCCCCAGGAAAGGCCCTTAAATTGAAAGAGTACAAAATGTCAAAAAACTGCATGGCAGTAGATGATCGCATTTAGGACAAATCAGCTGGCAGGGAAAAAGTTAATGAAAAAGCAACCTATCTGCAATATATTTTAATTTAAAAAGTTGTACCATTTTTATAAGAAATCTG
Source organism: Xenopus laevis (assembly GCF_017654675.1). Classification (NCBI taxonomy): domain Eukaryota; kingdom Metazoa; phylum Chordata; class Amphibia; order Anura; family Pipidae; genus Xenopus; species Xenopus laevis. The sequence continues at coordinate 112,780,566 of NC_054388.1, read as the reverse complement.
ATTGTATGTAATTAATTTTTCTTGCTCTGTCTGCTGCAGAGGGGAACCTTTAGATGGTCCCTAGCTGCTGTGCAGGGATTGTACTTTTGGATGGCAGGAAAGCAATGTGTAGCATACCTCCCAACTGTCCTATTTTTTGAGGGACAGTCCTGATTATAACAGCTCAACCTGCAGTCGTGGATTGTTACTGAAATGTCTCGACTTTCTCTTTGATCTCCTGCACCGAAAAGCCAGAAAAACATACAAAGTTTCGAACTTAATTGGCTTTTGGCAGAGAGCCTATAATACATGGCAGGTGCACTTAGATACATTTGTTACAATTTAAGATAAGCAAAGAAACAATTGTAACAATTTAAAATAAGCAGGTCTCTTGGGAAAACTGGAGATTCACCTTAATTAGCAAAACTGTAATAACACATAAAAACCACAGAAATGTGTTCAAACTTTCATAACCTGCCAAATTTTGTAAAATGAACATGGTAATTAGGGGGTGTGGCCTCAAAATGGATTGGTCAAATGTTGCTGCGCTACGTGTAGCAAATCTTTTTGTCTCTCTTTCTATTTCCAAATCATTGGGAGGTATGGTGCAGGGTTATTTTATGTTTTGTTTGCATAATCTGGCTATCTTTAGCTAATCTCTATCTGAATCAACCTTTCCACCTTCATTCCAAGCCATTCTGTTTGTTTCCCTGTAGAGCAGCCAGCGACGGTGTAGAGATTCGTATCCACAGCAGTCAGAGCAAGTCAAACATACATACAATCGGGTTTTTTATGAAAATGGTACAGATTTTATAATTGATGTATATTGGGGATAGGTTTGTTTTACAGTAAAGCTTGTGCTTGGTTTTGTGTGTGTGTCCTCTGTTCCAATGGGATTCAGCTGCACTGAGAGACCAGGATGGCCACTCTGTTAGACTGAGACACACAGGCGGGGGGTGATTTTTTTTTTTTTGTTGTGGGTAGGCTGAATGTGGCCATGCGCTATGAGATCTGCTCATTTTGGCCACCTTGCAGTGGATCCTCATTGTGGATCTTTCTCCTGATATGCCCACTAAAGGCAGGGCAATATTGGCTAATCCGATTGTTCGGCCCTAGGGAGACACCATCAGATACAACAATAGGAATGGGTGCCCATGAGACGAGGACCACATCAACTAGCCGATGCGGTCCTCTATCGCCAGGAAAAAAATCAAACCTCCCTGATCAATATCTGGTCTATTTTTGGCTAGATATCGGTTGCGAAGGCCCATCAGAAGGCCCTATACATGCGCAGGTAAGCTGCAGAATTGTTCTAAAGGACCCGAATCCGCAGCCTAAATCTGCCCGTGTATGGCCACCTTAAGTCTAATGTTACATCAACAGCGATTTTCCACTGGCGGAGAAACAGCTGATTCAGTCCCACATTATAAGCACCGGCAAAAGTTGTAATTCACCTGTCTGAGCACACAGCAATGGCGGAACTACCGGGGGAGCAGGGCAGTCTGTTCGCCACTGAAAATGCGGCCAAATGCGGCCGTACGGAGGGTGGCGGGGCCCGGCTGCGCGTCACACACCAGGGTCCACCCCCCTCTAGGATCGCTACTGGCACACGTGGGATTTTTGTCTAAAATGCACTACAATCTGACATCTGTCTGTTACTTGGGCTGACTAACTGATGCTATTAACTGATGGGTCCACAGGTGGTCTGGTTACATACTAAGTCATTTTTCACTTGACATAGACGAAGCCCAGACTATTTCGAAAATATTCATAGCAGCCTCGTATTATCAACATTATAGCAAAGGTTCAAGTGATCCCTATTACTGGAAATCAGGACCAATATTTGAGTTGATTAACATTAGCCCATTAGCCCATGTTTATTGGGCTATTGTAACACAAGGAATGTGCTAACTGTGTCATTTATGGGAGATCTTATATATAGAAGGTTTAATTCAAATACATTTTTTACTGCATTTTAAAGTAATACAATATAATAGTAGATGAGGTTGAAAAAAAACTTGCATTCCACCATCAACACAAAATTTGTAAGTGAAAGTAACAGGACAACCCTTTTGAAATAAAAAAATAATCGCTAGCGTTTGGCATTTTCGTTACTGCGCAAATTCACTAACGAACGCTGGCGTAGTTTCGCTAGTGTTACTTCGCACCCTTACGCCAGGCGAATTTTCGCTAGCGACGTAACTACACAAATTCACTATCTTGCGCAGTGTACTGAATGCTACCTTTTACGCTAGACTTCCTTCGCCACCTCAGACCAGGCGAAGCGCAATAGAGTAGATAGGGATTGTTTCAAAAATAGTCAAAATTTTTTCTAAGTCCCAAAAAACGCTGGCGTGTTTTCTACATTATGGGCGATAGGCTGAAAAAGATCGAAAAAAATTTTTGGGGCTCCCCTCCTTCCCCCCTACATTTCCTGACTCATGGCAACTTACCTAGACAGTGGGCACATGTGTAGGGCAAAATAACATTTTATTTGATGATTTGAAGGTTTTCTAGGCATTTGTAGTGCAGATACGTATTCCTCCATTGAAATTTGAATTTGGCGCCGTATGCAAATTAGCCTTCGCTAGCGTAACTTCGCTTTACATAGCGGATCAACGCTAGTGCAACTCCGCAACCTTACGCTACCCCTGAGCGCAACTTCGGATTTTAGTGAATTTGCGGAGCGCTGGCAAAACTACGCCTGGCGAAGTGCGGCGAAGTTGCGCCTGGCGAAACTACGAATGTTAGTGAATTTGCCCCATAGACTGATATTCCTTTTTGTTGCTCATGTGACCTATGAGCTGAATGTTGTATATATATATAGGGATGTAGCGAACGTCGGAAAAAAAGTTCGCGAACATATTCGCGAACTTGCGCAAAAATGCGAGCGGTTCGCGAACGGTTCGCGAACCCCATAGACTTCAATGGGAAGGCGAACTTTAACATCTAGAAAAGACATTTCTGGCCAGAAAAATGATTTTAAAGTTGTTTAAAGGGTGCAACGACCTGGACAGTGGCATGCCAGAGGGGGATCAAGGGCAAAAATGTATCTGAAAAATCTGCCTGTGTGTGCTTGGAAGAGATAGTGTAGGGGGAGAGCTGTTAGTGATTTCAGGGACAGATGATAGTAAGTTTGCTGGCTAGTAATCTGCTTGATACTGCTCTGTATTGGAGGGACAGAAGTCTGCAGGGATTTGAGGGACATTTTAGCTTAGGTAGCTTTGCTGGCTAGTAATCTACTGTTCTCTTTAAACAACTGCCATACGTTGACCTTGTAGGCATTGTTTGCCCAGTTTTTTTGGACGCAGCCACTGAAGCACAGTTGCCAGAAAAAATATGCCATATAAATGCTGAAAATAGTCATTTTTCGCCATACGTTGACCTTGTAGACATTGTTTGCCCAGTTTTTTTGGACGCAGCCACTGAAGCACAGTTGCCAGAAAAAATATGCCATATAAATGCTGAAAATAGTAATTTTTCGCCATACGTTGACCTTGTAGACATTGTTTGCCCAGTTTTTTTGGTTGCAGCCACTGAAGCACAGTTGCCAGAAAAAATATGCCACATAAATGCTGAAAATAGTCATTTTTTGCCATATACGTTGAGTCAACGTATGGCAAAAAATGACTATTTTCAGCATTTATATGGCATATTTTTTCTGGCCTCTGTGCTTCAGTGGCTGTGGCCAAAAAAACTGGGCAAACAATGCCTACAAGGTCAACGTCGTTGACCTTGTAGGCATTGTTTGCCCAGTTTTTTTGGCCACAGCCACTGAAGCACAGAGGCCAGAAAAAATATGCCATATAAATGCTGAAAATAGTCATTTTTTTGGTCGCAGCCACTGAAGCACAGTTGCCAGAAAAATTATGCCATATAAATGCTGAAAATATAAATTTTTTTGGTTGCAGCCACTGAAGCACAGAGGCCAGAAAAATTATGCCATATAAATGCAGAAAATATGCATTTTTTTGGTCGCAGCCACTGAAGCACAGTTGACAGAAAAATTATGCCATATAAATGCTGAAAATATAAATTTTTTTGGTTGCAGCCACTGAAGCACAGAGGCCAGAAAAATTATGCCATATAAATGCAGAAAATATGCATTTTTTTGGTCGCAGCCACTGAAGCACAGTTGCCAGAAAAAATATGCCATATAAATGCTGAAAATAGTAATTTTTCGCCATACGTTGACCTTGTAGACATTGTTTGCCCAGTTTTTTTGGTTGCAGCCACTGAAGCACAGTTGCCAGAAAAAATATGCCACATAAATGCTGAAAATAGTCATTTTTTGCCATATACGTTGAGTCAACGTATGGCAAAAAATGACTATTTTCAGCATTTATATGGCATATTTTTTCTGGCCTCTGTGCTTCAGTGGCTGTGGCCAAAAAAACTGGGCAAACAATGCCTACAAGGTCAACGTCGTTGACCTTGTAGGCATTGTTTGCCCAGTTTTTTTGGCCACAGCCACTGAAGCACAGAGGCCAGAAAAAATATGCCATATAAATGCTGAAAATAGTCATTTTTTTGGTCGCAGCCACTGAAGCACAGTTGCCAGAAAAATTATGCCATATAAATGCTGAAAATATAAATTTTTTTGGTTGCAGCCACTGAAGCACAGAGGCCAGAAAAATTATGCCATATAAATGCAGAAAATATGCATTTTTTTGGTCGCAGCCACTGAAGCACAGTTGACAGAAAAATTATGCCATATAAATGCTGAAAATATAAATTTTTTTGGTTGCAGCCACTGAAGCACAGAGGCCAGAAAAATTATGCCATATAAATGCAGAAAATATGCATTTTTTTGGTCGCAGCCACTGAAGCACAGTTGCCAGAAAAAATATGCCATATAAATGCTGAAAATAGTAATTTTTTTGGTTGCAGCCACTGAAGCACAGAGGCCAGAAAAATTATGCCATATAAATGCAGAAAATATGCATTTGTTTGGTCGCAGCCACTGAAGCACAGTTGACAGAAAAATTATGCCATATAAATGCTGAAAATATAAATTTTTTTGGTTGCAGCCACTGAAGCACAGAGGCCAGAAAAATTATGTCATATAAATGCAGAAAATAGGCATTTTTTTGGTCGCAGCCACTGAAGCACAGAGGCCAGAAAAAATTAAACCAGTAGGGTTTGCACCCTAGTTTGTAACGGTGGCGGAGGGAGGAGGAGGACGCTAAAGGACAGCTGTGTGTGGAGTCATGAGGCTTGAAGAGAAGGACAGCTGCATAGAAGTCAGAACAAGTCTTCCGGCGTGCAGTAACCCTCCGAGATCCACCCCTCATTCATTTTAATAAAGGTCAGGTAATCGACACTTTTGTGACCTAGGCGAGTTCTCTTCTCAGTTACAATCCCTCCTGCTGCACTGAAGGTCCTTTCTGAGAGCACACTTGAGGCTGGGCAAGACAAGAGGTTCATGGCAAATTGTGACAGCTCTGGCCACAGATCAAGCCTGCGCACCCAGTAGTCCAGGGGTTCATCGCTCCTCAGACTGTCGATATCTGCAGTTAATGCCAGGTAGTCCGCTACCTGCCGGTCGAGGCGTTCTTTGAGGGTGGATCCAGAAGGGTTGTGGCGCTGCCTTGGACAGAAAAACATTTGCATGTCTGACGTTACAGACTGGCCAAAGGGCTTTGTCCTTGCAGGTGTGCTCGTGGCAGGATTACTGGCACCTCTGCCCCTGGAATGTTGATGAGTTCCTGAAGTGACATCACCCTTAAAAGCATTGTACAACATGTTTTGCAGGCTGGTTTGTAAATGCCGCATCTTTTCGGACTTGTGGTATGTTGGTAACATTTCTGACACTTTATGCTTGTACCGAGGGTCTAGTAGCGTTGCGACCCAGTACAGGTCCTTCTCCTTAAGCCTCTTGATACGGGGGTCCTTCAACAGGCATGACAGCATGAAAGACCCCATTCTCACAAGGTTGGATGCAGAGCTATCCATCTCCGCTTCCTCATTATCAAGGACTGCATCATCCACGGTCTCCTCCCCCCAGCCACGTACAAGACCAGGGGTCCCCAAAAGGTCACCACTAGCCCCCTGGGAAGCCTGCTCCTGTTGGTCCTCCTCCTCCTCCTCCACAAAGCCACCTTCCTCCTCTGACTCCACTTCTGGCACCTCTCCCTGCGTTGCAGCAGGTGCCTGGGTTCGTTCTGGTGATTCCGACCAGAAATCGTGCGCTTCCAGCTCCTCGTCACGCTGGTCTACAGCCTCATCTGTCACTCGTCGCACGGCACGCTCCAGGAAGAAAGCGAAGGGTATTAGGTCGCTGATGGTGCCTTCGGTGCGACTGACCATATTTGTCACCTCTTCAAAAGGTCGCATGAGCCTGCAGGCATCGCGCATAAGCACCCAGTAACGGGGGAAAAAAATCCCCAGCTGTGCAGATCCAGTCCTACCACCCAGTTCAAAAAGGTACTCGTTGACGGCCCTTTGTTGTTGCAGCAGACGTTCCAACATAAGGAGCGTTGAATTCCAGCGAGTCTGGCTGTCAGAAATCAAACGCCTGACTGGCATGTTGTAGCGCTGCTGAATGTCAGCAAGGCGTGCCATGGCTGTGTAGGAACGTCTGAAATGGGCCGACACCTTTCTGGACTGGGTGAGAACGTCCTGGAATCCTGGGTACTTGGAGACAAAACGTTGGACTATTAAATTTAACACATGTGCCATGCAGGGCACATGTGTTAAATTGCCTAGTCTCAACGCTGCCAACAGATTGCTTCCATTGTCACACACCACTTTTCCGATCTGCAGTTGGTGTGGGGTCAGCCACCGATCGGCCTGTGACTGCAGAGATGACAGGAGTACAGATCCGGTATGGTTTTTGCTTTCCAGGCACGTCATCCCCAAGACAGCGTGACAACGGCGTACCTGGCACGTCGAATAGCCTAGGGGGAGCTGGGGGTGCACAGGTGTGGAGGAGGAGAAGGAGGACCCAGCAGCAGAGTAAGAAGAAGAAGAAGACGAGGTAGAGAGCGATGGAGGAGTAGAGGTGGTGGCAGAACCGCGTGCAATCCGTGGCGGTGACACCAACTCCACTGTTGTTGTTGAGCTACCCATTCCCTGCTTCCCAGCCATTACCAAGTTCACCCAGTGGGCAGTGTAGGTGACATACCTGCCCTGACCATGCTTGGAGGACCATGCGTCAGTAGTCATATGGACCTTTGGCCCAACACTAAGTGACAGAGATGCGGTAACTTGGCTCTGCACATGTTGGTACAGGTGTGGTATTCCCTTTTTAGAAAAAAAATTGCGGCTGGGTACCTTCCACTGCGGTGTCCCAATTGCTACAAATTTGCGGAAGGCCTCAGAGTCCACCAGCTGGTATGGTAAAAGCTGGCGGGCTAAGAGTGCAGACAAGCCAGCTGTCAGACGCCGGGCAAGGGGGTGACAGTCAGACATTGGCTTCTTACGCTCAAACATGGCCTTCACAGAAACTTGGCTGGTGGCAGATGACTGGGAATGGGAACAGGTGGTCAAGGTGGAAGGCGGAGTGGAGGGTGGTTCAGACGGGTCAAGGAGAGCAGAGGTAGAGCAGTAAGATGCTGGACCAGAAGGAGTGTGGCTTTTAGTTTGCCTGTTGCCTTTGAGGTGTTGCTCCCAAAGTGCTTTGTGCTTGCCGCTCATGTGCCTTCGCATAGAAGTTGTACCTATGTGGCTGTTGGGCTTACCAAGGCTCAGTTTCTGACTGCACTCATTGCAAATTACAATGCTTTTGTCAGAGGCACACACATTAAAAAAATCCCACACTGCTGACTTTTTGGAAGTGTGCGATCTGGCGGTAACAGTAGAAGTTGGCGGAGTTGGCGGTATTGGCGGCAATGGCGGGTGCGTTGGCCGGCTGAACACAGGTGCCGATACATGTTGTTGCCCTACTGATCCCTGCGGGCTGTCCTCCCTGCTTCTTCTAAGTCTTATTCTCCTACTGCCTCTCTGACTCTCCGTCTCTCCATCTGAACTACCCTCCTCTTGCTCTCTTCTACTAGGCACCCACAAAACATCAATCTCCTCATCATCATTCTCCTCAGATGCATCAATTTCTTCTGACACATCACAGAAGGAAGCAGCAGCGGGGACCTCCTCCTCATCACTCATTATGTCCATCTCTATCGTGTTCTCTGCCAGAATTAAATCTGGTGTAAGGTCCTCATCTCCTTCATCTTCTTCTGGCAATAATGGTTGCGCATTACTCAGTTCAAGAAACTCATTGGAAAATAACTCCTCTGACCCCAGTGAAGAAGGGGCACCGGTGGTGGAGGAAGTGTTACGTGGGGTGGCCATAGCAGTGGAGGATGAGGAGGATGTTGTGGTAAAGTTAGAAACGGTAGAGGATGGGGTGTGCTGTGTAAGCCAGTCAACTACCTCTTCAGCATTTTGGGAGTTCAGGGTCATTGGCTTTTTAAAACTGGGCAATTTGCTAGGGCCACAGGATTGCATAGCAGCACGGCCCCTAGCACGGCCTCTGCGTGGCGGCCTGCCTTTGCCTGGCATTATTTTTAAAAAAACAACAACAACAACAAAAACTCAGTTGGTTTTTCTGGAAACGATAATACACACAGCTAGATGGCGGGTTGAAGAAAACACTGTGCAAATAATGCCTACAAAGTCAATGTATACACTACTACAGCGGTGGATACGGATTACGTAAAATATATGAATGCTGCTTGAAAAAAAGTAACTCAAGTGGTTTTTCTAGAGACGATAATATTATCAATATTTAGACAAAATGTGAACAAGGTCACACAGCTCGATGGCGGGTTGAAGAAAACAGTGTGCAAATAATGCCTACAAGGTCAACGTATACACTACTACAGCGGTGGATACGGATTACGTAAAATATATGAATGCTGCTTGAAAAAAAGTAACTCAAGTGGTTTTTCTAGAGACGATAATATTATCAATATTTAGACAAAATGTGAACAAGGTCACACAGCTCGATGGCGGGTTGAAGAAAACAGTGTGCAAATAATGCCTACAAGGCCAACGTATACACTACTACAGCGGTGGATACGGATTACGTAAAATATATGAATGCTGCTTGAAAAAAAGTAACTCAAGTGGTTTTTCTAGAGACGATAATATTATCAATATTTAGACAAAATGTGAACAAGCTCACACAGCTCGATGGCGGGTTGAAGAAAACAGTGTGCAAATAATGCCTACAAGGCCAACGTATACACTACTACAGCGGTGGATACGGATTACGTAAAATATATGAATGCTGCTTGAAAAAAGTGACTCCGGTGTTTTTTCTGGAGACGGTAATATTATGGATATTTAGACAGAATGGGAACAAGGTCACACAGCTCGATGGCGGGTTGAAGAAAACAGTGTGCAAATAATGCCTACAAGGTCAACGTATACACTACTACAGCGGTGGATACGGATTACGTAAAATATATGAATGCTGCTTGAAAAAAAGTAACTCAAGTGGTTTTTCTAGAGACGATAATATTATCAATATTTAGACAAAATGTGAACAAGCTCACACAGCTCGATGGCGGGTTGAAGAAAACAGTGTGCAAATAATGCCTACAAGGCCAACGTATACACTACTACAGCGGTGGATACGGATTACGTAAAATATATGAATGCTGCTTGAAAAAAGTGACTCCGGTGTTTTTTCTGGAGACGGTAATATTATGGATATTTAGACAGAATGGGAACAAGGTCACACAGCTCGATGGCGGGTTGAAGAAAACAGTGTGCAAATAATGCCTACAAGGCCAACGTATACACTACTACAGCGGTGGATACGGATTACGTAAAATATATGAATGCTGCTTGAAAAAAGTGACTCCGGTGTTTTTTCTGGAGACGGTAATATTATGGATATTTAGACAGAATGGGAACAAGGTCACACAGCTCGATGGCGGGTTGAAGAAAACAGTGTGCAAATAATGCCTACAGGGCAAATAATGCCTAAAAGGTCAACTTATACACTACTACAGCGGTAGTAAAATAAAAAAAAGTAAAATAAAAAAAAATGAATATTAAAAAAAAAAAATTAAAGTTGGTGCTGCTGAACTACTAGGAGCAGCAGATTAGCACACCAGTCCCACTCCCCAACACTGCTAGACTAATAGCACTGGGCTCTTATAGTAGTAGTAGTAGTAGTAGTAGTAAAACAACAAAAAAATAAATAAAAGCAGTCCTTACAAGGACTACTGTTATTGCAGCAGTCAGCAGATGAGATCAGAAGCAGGACAGCTGCCCACTGCAGCTACATACAGAGCACTGCAGTAGAAGGTAGATTACTAGCCAGCAAAGCTACCTAAGCTAAAATGTCCCTCAAACCCCTGCAGACTTCTGTCCCTCCAATAACAGAGCAGTATCAAAACGATTACTAGCCAGCAAACTTTCAACTGTCCCTGAAATCACTAACAGGCAGCAGCTCTCTCCCTACACTATCTCTTCAGCACACACAGGCAGAGTGAAAAAACGCTGCAGGGCTTCGGTTTTTATAGGGAAGGGGAGTGGTCCAGGGGAGAGCTTCCTGATTGGCTGCCATGTACCTGCTGGTCTGGGGTGAGAGGGCAAAAAAAAGCGCCAACAATGGCGAACCCAAAATGGCGAACGTCGCGCGACGTTCGCGAACTTCCGGCGAGCGCGAACACCCGATGTTCGCGCGAACAAGTTCGCCGGCGAACAGTTCGCGACATCTCTATATATATATATATATACCAGAGAACAGCACAGCTTCAGTGTATTCAGCTTGAAAATGGAACTAAAATGTTCAGAAATCCTGCTATGATTCTATTAGTTAGCCAATAAACGTATCACCTTTATACCACTTTTGTTATTTTTTATTTCAAAAGGGTTGTCACATGGTACAACAACTTTACCTGCAATAAGTGAAAGTAAGTCTGCTAGCTGACCAAGGGGAAGGTGAGAATATATTAAAGGCCTGTGTGCTGCAGTCTAGGCTGTGATATAAATGAAGGTAGCACTCCAGTAAGAAGGAATGGAATATTTATTTGGTAGGCAGCTGATGATACGAGGCCTTTAAAGGAGAACTAAAGCCTAACTAAAGAAGTAGGTGTACATGATGTTTTGTGCTTCTGTACAAGCCCAAGGCAACCACAGCCCTTTAGCAGTAAAGATCTGTGTCTCCAAAGATGCCCCAGTAGCTCCCCATCTTCTTTTCTGCTGATTCACTGATTCACATGCTCTGTGCTGCTGTCACTTACTGAGCTTAGGGACCCACTCACAATATACAGTACACATAGAATAGAAATGTCACAATATAAGGCTGATCAGTAATTAATACAGATAATTACTACATGGCAGCACAGAAACCAGTGCAATTAGCATCAGAATTTACTAATCAGCAAACCTGTAGCATCACCTTATATTACAGACCAACCTCATTTTCTGCTGGATAATTTGTTTTGACCCCTAAGCCATACCTCCCAACATTTTGGAAATTTTTGGTTTTATGTGTTATTACATTGTCTTCAAAAATAGCCTCTTTACAGTGACAGAACTACCGGGGGAGCAGGGGGTGCGAGCGGGCCAGGGCCCACACCCCCTCACGGCCCCCCGGCAGCCCGCTCGCCACTGAAAGCCGCTGTGCACGGAGGGGGGCAGGGCCCGGCTGTGCATCACGCACCAGGGCCCGCCCCCCTCTAGTTACGGCACTGCCTCTTTATTGGAGCTCCCCATAGAGGAGATATTTGTGTAAAAAACAAGAATGTGCCAGTGCATTTTACTCTTTTAAATATAGAATAATTGTGCTTTAAAAAGTAGTGTTTCAGGCTGATTTATTGAATATTTCTGCAAAATCCCTAATAATCCCTCCCTTCCACTTGCTGCTCCCTGAATTCCCAGGCTGTGCACTCAGCTCACTGCACTGTAGGACAGGAACCAATCAGCAGCTAGCAGGACCTGATATGTCCCAAGGCTTATTTTCAGTAAAAATAAATTATTTATTAGTATTCATATTTTAAAAGGTTTTTGATACATACTGACCCCACATGACCCACCTTACACATTTTGTACCCTCCGGCACTTAGTCATAGGTCTCCTATTTTGCAGTGTCTTTGTTCTGGGGCCCTGGAACTCCTTAGAATCTGTTCTTTCCAATAAAGTGTAGTTTTTTAGGGTAAACCTACTGTTAATGGAATGTTTGGCCTTGAAATCAGATGTATGCAGTTTTGTGGAGCAGTGCTTTGCAAATTTTGTACTTTACTGCTTCGGTTTTTGATCTATAGAAGTGAGAAATCTGAGTAAAACTATATATATTTGGTATTGGCGCGTTCAGGAGACATAGAACTTTCCAAATCTTTTTTTTACACTTTGGGGCAAATTGAAAGAGCACAAAATGTTCAAAAATGGTCTGGCAATAGAAGTTCCAACTTGGCCAAATTGATTGGCAGTGATAGGGTTAATCTTATTTCGTTTGAAGATAACTGTTTATGTTCCACTGTATTCTATTATGATTAAACCCACAATAGCTGCTTTATTGAAATGGGTTTTAATACCTTGCTGTATATACAGTTAAGCCAAGGACACACCGAGCTGATTCTCAATATGTGAATAAATGGAGGATGAGAATTAGCCCCTACTCTTGAATCAGTGGTCTTCTGTTCTGCACCCGGAACCACTGCATGAGCCCAGGTACAGGCACATGAAGCAGACGTTGGAGTAAGTGCTGAAATCCACTCCATGTGACTGTGGCAGTGGTTCCACTGATTCAAGAGTTGGAGAGATTCTTAGCTGCTTTTATCCACATTCTGAGAATCAGCCCAATGTGCCTTTGGCCTTAATGCTTGTGTTCATTTATTTTATTTTTGTTTTCACACTCAATTCTGGTTATTATGGTAATGATTGGACCTTTTTGTGCTATTTATTTACACTGGGGGAGGGCTTTTAATGGTTTGCACTGCTTACACTCATGTTTGTTTTTCCCAGAGTTATGTGTGGTACTTTTTTGTTATTTATATATTTTGGGCACACCTTGCTAAACAACATAGTTAGTTAATGTAGTAAGTGAAAGTCTAAGACAATTACTGCAAGAATCAGTGAGTTAATAAAAAACATATTTGCTAATGTTAATGCACAATCACATTTTATTTTCACATAGAAATAAAGAAACAATATTTGTGGCAGGCACTGATATTTGATGGAATCAATTCTATCCTAACACAATGAACAATGTTTTATGTGCCACTGGCTGCCACAAAGCTCCAAGGCTTAATATAGCTTCTCCCATGTGTAACAGTTAGTAAGCTGTTTTTTTATATTACTTGCTGCCCTTTATTTCTTCATATAAACCTTTGGAGATTGTGGCCAAAGAGTTTAGTTGTTACTTCATCAGTCCAAAAGATCTGACATGTCTAGCTGCTGGTTTATATACTTTAGATGTTGGTGTTGAGATGACTCGTTCATGTAGATTGTGTTTGTGCAAATAATTCTGTGCCATGGAACAGTACAACACCACCGCTGTATCACCCAAACCTTCCCGCGGCTCCTTTGCAGCCATATGAGGGTTTGTCTTTCTGTCTGACATATGAGCAGTTCTCTGCTGAAGTATTTTTTCCTCATTTCCTTTAAACTGCTATTGTTGATGGCATTACAAACAGTGGACATTGCAATCTTTAATTGCCTTTCCATGCTTTGTAGGCAGGGCCACCATTAGAAATCACGGGCCCCATACAATAAAATTTTTGAGGCCCCCTGGGCCCCGCCCACCCCAGCACGCAAGCCCCACTCCAGATTCCGCCCAATCCACACCACAGTTAAAAGAACACACAGATATCAGCGCTAAAAAAGGTAACCCCCCCACACACACAAGTTATAAAATGCTATTGATGGTCTGGGCCCCCTCATAAGTAAAAAAAAAATAATTGGTGACCAGGGCCCCCCTTAAAAGTTAAAAAAAAACTGGGGCCCCAAAGAACATTTTTTAAGAAAACATTGGTGGCAGGGGCCTATAAAATATTAAAATAAAGCACTGGTGGCCAGGGGATTAAAAAAACACAAATTGGTTTCCAGTATAATTGAGCTCATGGCTTCAGGACTTCAATTTCGGCTGTTTTCGTGACTTCGGGTCTTTTTGCCGCTTCAGGACTTCAATTTCGGCTGTTTTCGTGACTTCGGGTCTTTTTCACCGCTTCAGGACTTTGGCTTCGACTTTTTCCATGGCTTCGGGTATTTTCGCCGCTTCGGGACTTAAATTTCGGCTGTTTTAGTGACTTTGGGTCTTTTCTCCGCTTCAGGACTTCGCCTTGGCTATTTTTGTGGCTTCGGCTATTTTTGCCACTTCGGGACTTAGGCTTCGGCTGTTTCCATGGCTTCTGGTCTTTTCACCGCTTCGGGACTTTGGCTGTTCGGCTTTTCAGCACTTCCACATTTCGGCTCTTCAGGATTTCGGAAATGGTGGCACGGCTTCGGCGCTGTCAAGGGGGGCCTGGCTCTTTTGAAAGTGCAGCTCTGCCGGGCCCCCCCTTCAGGCCCAGGCCCGGTACACTTGTACCACCTGTGCCCCCCTGATGGTGGTCCTGTTTGTAGGTATCACTTAGCTCCATTTTCAGATCATTACTCAGTTGCTTAAAAAAGCCCATGGTTGTAGAGTGACAGCCCAAAGTTAAGACTGTCAGAGATTTTATTAAGCTCTGCAATTGTCAACTGAAGACAACTCTTAAAGGATAAGTAAACCTTTAAAATAAGTCAGTGAAAATTGATGAGGGTAAGAACTTTTGCAATGCACATTTATTATTTATTCTTTTTTCATTCCAAGATATTAAGGGATACATGACCAGTCTGACCACCGAGTAGTCAAGGAAGAAAGAAAGAGGCTGCTCTGATGTTCTTCTGCATAGGAAAGATTTGAGAAAGGTTTCTAATTTTATTCCTAAGCAGAAGAACATCAGAGAAGCCTCTTTCTTTCTCCTGACAACTTCCTTGACTACTTGCTGGTCAGACTGGTGGGAAACTGACCAGCAGGTGGCGCTGTTGGAACAAAATTCATTTATATTAACAGTACACGTATCCCTTAATATCTTAGAATAAAAAAAGAATAAAAAATTAATGTTCATTGCAAAAGTGCTTAGAAAGGCATGCTCATCAATTTTACATTCACTTGTCTTAAGGCCTTTTGGGGTAATTATGGTCATAATTGAACAAGTGGAAGGGGGCCCAAGCTTTTTCCACTTACAGAATTACCTAATTATGTAAATTAGCCAAGGGAGCCCAAATATTTTAATTAAACAATATGTTTATTCATATATATATTGTAAAGTATATGTTTCTAATTAAATGTTCAAGTGTGCTGGTACCTTATACTCATATACTGATAAATATATATATATATATATATATATATATATATATATATATATATACATACATACATATATACAAACTAAAACTTGAAAAGAAAAGCTC
Organism: Xenopus laevis; assembly: GCF_017654675.1. Classification (NCBI taxonomy): domain Eukaryota; kingdom Metazoa; phylum Chordata; class Amphibia; order Anura; family Pipidae; genus Xenopus; species Xenopus laevis. The sequence continues at coordinate 112,765,188 of NC_054388.1, read as the reverse complement.
ATATAAATATCTTTTTTTTTTTAAGTCAACAGAAACGCCCTAAATGAAATGATACAATCCAATAAAGAATCTAAGCTCTCTCTGAAGAACATCCTGGACATTGGGCAGGAGAATATAAATGAAGTTGCTCCCCAGACTGTACAAGATCTTCCCTGGGCTTAGGAAACTGATGACTCTGGACAGGACTGCAAGAACAATTCAACTTGACAATATTTCTAAAGATTCAGGAGGGCATACTGATGCTGTAAAACATGAACATTCTCTACAAATTGGTTCAGGGGAAGCTAATGATGGCACAGAAGAAGATGTATCTCAATATTTAGATTTTTATAGTAAAGAGTCTACTTCATTCAATCCTTTAGACATTCTGTGTGTTCTCTTGCATTGCTCAGATATGTTGTTACAGCAGAACATCTTCTCCAAAATGTCCATGTGTCAGTTTGCCGTCCCACTGCTGCTCCCTGCTGGTGATGGGCCAGGCTGCACCTTCATGCTCTGGGCTATGAGAGACATTGTCAAGAGATGGAGACCCCACACTTTGGCAGAGAATAAAGGATTTATAGAAGAATACCTGGTTAAATCAGAAATGCCATTTTTTTCTTTTGTGAGACTGGGGCATATACAATTATCTAAATCTAAAATCCTCAATCAAATGCTCAGCCCAGCCCAACAGTACCAGGACTTTTTTATTCATGAAAATATGATTGGTGGTGATAATGAGAGAGAAGTATCTAATGGCCTAGTGGAAATCTCCTGGTTTTTACCTGTTGGAAGAGAGAATTCTGACACTTTCCCAGAACCCATAGCTGTTACTAATTTACGTGGAGACATAGAGTCTAACTGGACCCAATTCAGCTTCCTAACCCAGGTCTCATCAGCAGTGTTTGTATTTTCTGAGAGTATTAATGAGAGAGAGTGTGAGCTATTAGCCCAGTGTAGTAAATCCTACTCCAACTTCTATTTCATCATTACTCCAAGTGGCACAAGTGTCAGTAAAGAGACTGTGAAATTCTTAAAAGAGTTACAACCTTTGCTACATTTCAACCAATCACATATACTGATAAAAGACAAACAAGCAAATGAGGCTGGGTTAGTAAAAAAATTACAAAACATAATCCAGATTTTTTTGAGGAAAACTGACAAGAAAGTAAAACTGGAAGATTTAGCAAACACAGCCACTGAACTTGGCATAAATGTGGATGAAAATTCCCAGGAATGTCAGAAAGCAAAAGAATATACCACTGAAATAATTAAAGAAATACAAGATATGGTAAAATATAAGAAAGAGACGATGAAACTACAAGGGGATCTGTGGAAACAAGTGGCCCAGGTAGAAAAAGAATTGTGCAGAATGAAAAACCAAGGGGCTAAAAATACAGAACAATATCGATCTCAACTGACTGAAACCCTCAAACAATTACACAGGGAGCAGAATCAACATGTTCTACCTGATACGATGAGTAAGTTTATTTCTGCCATCACACATTTGTCTCAATCAGAGAAACATTATTTCCTGACATGGATGAAATTTGCACTTGACTCAATGGCTAGAAACAACCTCTCTGTGTTAAAAGAAAAATACAAGGAAAAATATAATAAAACAAATAATCAGGTAGAACTGAAACAGTTAGACCAGCAAATATGTGACAGTTCTTTGGGAGTAGAACATTTTCTGCGTGAGATGGGGCAGTTTTATGAGGCAGAATGTTCGATGGTGAATCAAGGAATACTCAAACCAGATATGATACAGTTTAGTCTTCTCCCAGGAATAGCTGCTGATTTATTGCTGGATGGCTTCCCATTGGAGCTGATGGATGGAGATGCCTCCAATATCCCCCTGAAGTGGGTCACTGACCTTCTGACTGAGCTGAATAACAAAACAGGAGGGAAATGCAGAATGAGAGTAATCACAGTGCTGGGAGTGCAGAGCACAGGGAAATCCACTCTCCTGAACACCATGTTTGGCTTGCAGTTTTCAGTGGCCAGTGGACGATGCACACGAGGAGCTTTCTTAACATTGATTAAAGTAAAAGAAAACTTTCAGAAGAACATAAACTGTGAGTTTATTCTGGTAATTGACACTGAAGGTCTTAAGGCTCCAGAATTGGCTTCTCTAGAGGACAGCTATGAACATGACAATGAGTTGGCAACTCTAGTGGTTGGGCTCAGTGATATCACTATAATCAATATGGCCATGGAGAATACAACAGAAATGAAAGATACACTGCAGATTGTGGTTCATGCATTTCTTAGAATGAAGCAAATAGGGAAGAAACCCAACTGCCAGTTTGTGCATCAGAATGTGAGTGATGTTTCTGCTGATGATAATAACATGAGGGACGGAATAAAACTTCTGGAGCAACTGGATGAGATGACCAGAATAGCAGGCAGCATGGAAAAAAAACATGGAATAAAAAGCTTCACTGATATCATTAGCTATAACATTAAGAGAGACAATTGGTACATCCCTGGGCTTTGGTACGGTGTCCCACCCATGGCTTCTGTAAACTCCGGCTACAGTGAAATGTGAATGAACTGAAAAAATATTTGTTTACATTTATGGAGAAAAGTGAATTTCTTCAGCCGCCCCAGAATGTTGTTGAATTTATTGAATGGATAAAAAGCTTGTGGAACTCTGTTAAATATGAGAATTTTATTTTCAGTTTCAGAAACAGCCTGGTAGCTGAAGCTTACAATCAATTAGCAATGAAATACTCCCAGTGGGAATGGGACTTCTGCAAACACGTTCATACCTGGCTAATTAGCACTGAGAATACTATCAAGAATCAGTCAGCAGATAAACTGCAGCCAGAAATGTGCAGAGTATTTAAGGATAATTTAATTTCTCTACTCTGGAAAGAAGAGAAAAACATGTTAGATTTGATAAAAAAATATTTTGAAAATAAAACCGATAATGTTCATCTGATTGAGAAGTACAGAGAAGATTTCTCCAGAGGGGTGAATTGTCTTCGGAAAGATCTGGAACGTTCTGTCACAGCAAAGATTGATGAGACTATTAGAATCCAAAAAGGGAAATATCAAATAAAGAATATAGAGAACAGTTATCAAAAGACCATTGAGGAGAAAGTCACTGATCTCCTAAAACAGGTCAGACAAAGGGAAAGTCGACTTGAAAGTGATGAAATAGAAAAGGAATTTGAGAACATGTGGGAAAGTACAATAGCTGAGTTACCAAGGAATCTTTTACAAAAACGCAATGTCAGTCAGGAAATGTTACTGGAGCTCAAACGTGACTTGTCCAACAGAGGGGCCTCTATAAAGGAGAAATTTCTTAAGATAAAATATTTAGATGAGTTTGGAAAAGATGAATTCAAGATTAAAGAGCAGCATGTTGACTTGAAATGGTATTCATCACTAAAAGGTGTGAAAGAACTGTGGACCAATGAATGCAAAGATAAAACTGCCAGTCTGGCTTACTCTTTAATAGAATTATGTTTAAATTATGTAACAGAGAAGGTTAATACAGGAGAAGACTATGATGGGACATATTGCCAAGAATTGCTTAGTAAAATTAATGAAAGGCTCAGGAGGAAGATGTTAAAAACCTGCACATTACCCATGAGTTTGACTTGGATATAAAACTCCATATCTTGGGGAGTGCGGCTCGGATGTTCCAGAAGATGCATAAGAGTTTTCTTCAGACTGATCCTATGTTGTCTCTGGAAACTCTAAAACCTCATTATTTGACAACTTTTAAAAATCTATTCCAGGAAAAAGATGAAACACAAAGTAGAGCCAAACAATTCTGTGATCTCTGCCTGAAGCCGGCAATAACCAATCACATTAACCAGCATCTGGGGAAGGACATTGTAGATGATATTCTGTCCAATCAGTGTCCCAAAGAATTGAGCAGCCGCACTTTCTTTCAATCACATGTACTTGAGAAACTGCTGGAAGAGGAGGAATTTTCTCAGTATGTGACTTACATTAATTCTTATGAGAAGTTTGTGAAAGAATGGCTAAAACAATACATATTAAATATGTATAAAAAAGGTTTAGAAAAGTTGCAAACGAATATTCTCTCTGATATCTGTAACAAAATCAGGAGCACACTCAAAAAGCCACAAGACATGCCCACTGTTTCAGAGTTCTTGAAAGCCTTTTGTGAGATGTTAAGGAGTGAATTGGTCATTTCTCAGATGGAGTTGCAGTTGGTCAGTTTCCAAAACCAAGCAGACATCAGGCAGTTCTCAAAGGATATTGAGTTTTTTCTCACAGAAACTGAGACACAGATCAGATCAGAGATGGAATCTTCCAGCACAGAATCTGTTCTTGACAAACTCCGACTGAAACCAGAGGATGTTCTGTTTAAGAGAGTGTTTGGCTGTGGGAAGCAGTGTCCCTTCTGCAAGGTCCCCTGTGAGGCTGGAGCTACTGACCATAAGGAACACTTTGCATCTGTCCATCGGCCTCAAGGTTTGGGAAGATATCGATGGATATTTAGTGACAAGTTGGCTACAGAATTATGTTCAACACATGTTGTCAGTGATTGTGAATTCCAGAATTCAGATACAAAGATGGAATCTCACCCTTATAAAGAATACCGGACAATCTACCCAGACTGGGCCATTCAGCCTGACCCCAGCATCACAGCCTCAGACTACTGGAAGTTTATTTTTAAACAGTTTAACAAGGAATTTGCTAAAGAATATGAGGCAGAACCAGCAGATCTCCCTGAAACCTGGCTCCAGATAACAAAAGAACAGGCTTTTCAAAGCCTAAAAGAAACATTTAATATGAAGTAACAGCAGTGAAACAGGTTACAGCATTATATTCCCAAAAACCTTATTTCACTGTACAAGCAGCATTTCAATACATTTTTGGTTGGATATGGGCATATTTACTACACCTTTAAAGGGGATACATATTTTACTTTTTTATACATACTATACTAGTTTTCAGTACAGACGATGTATACTAGTATTAATAATAACAATAATCAAGTTGTATTATAGACGAGATCTAGACTGACCAATAAACAGAATGATGATAATGATGATTTTATATAACCACTGTGTCTTCTTAATCAGAAATCCAAATAAATAAAGAGTTTTCAATATAATGTACTGCCTGACTTATTTGTTATATAATAAAAGTGGAGAAAGAAGTATAAAAGTACATAAAGCACATGGGACCATGGTGACCTGACTAATGTTACAGAAAGCACAACAAGTACCAATCAATATATTGCAGAATGGAGACAAACAATAAAACATTGATCTAGAAAGGTGAAACATATATCTAAGGAATCCCAAGTCAAAATGATTAAGTCAAGTTATCCCACTCCATTAAGGTTGTACAGAGAGGGGAGACAATTCAAGTCCTAATGGAGTGGCCTGTGGAACCAAGTGTTCTCACATCTTAAAGGAACGGTAACACCAAAAAATGTAAGTGTTTTAAGTAATGTAAATATAATGCAGTGTTAACCTGCAGTTGTAAAACTGGTGTGTTTGCTTCAAACAGACTACTATAGTTCACATAAACATGCTGCTCTGTTGCCATGGGAGCAACCATTCAAAGTTGAAAAAGGACAAAAGGCACAAGATACTCAGAAGATAACAGATAAACTCTGTAGTATAATTACAGAACTTACAGTATCTGTTATCTTCTGTGTATCCAGTGCTTAAATGGCTGCCCCCATGGCTACACGGCAGCTTGTTTATATAAACTATAGTAGTACTTATCTGTTATCTTCTGTGTATCCAGTGCTTAAATGGCTGCCCCCATGGCTACACAGCAGCTTGTTTATATAAACTATAGTAGTACTTATCTGTTATCTACTGTGTATCCTGTGCTTGAATGGCTGCCCCCATGGCTACACAGCAGCTTGTTTATATAAACTATAGTAGTACTTATCTGTTATCTACTGTGTATCCTGTGCTTGAATGGCTGCCCCCATGGCTACACAGCAGCTTGTTTATATAAACTATAGTAGTACTTATCTGTTATCTACTGTGTATCCTGTGCTTGAATGGCTGCCCCCATGGCTACACAGCAGCTTGTTTATATCAACTATAGTAGTACTTATCTGTTATCTACTGTGTATCCTGTGCTTGAATGGCTGCCCCCATGGCTACACAGCAGCTTGTTTATATCAACTATAGTAGTACTTATCTGTTATCTACTGTGTATCCTGTGCTTGAATGGCTGCCCCCATGGCTACACAGCAGCTTGTTTATATAAACTATAGTAGTACTTATCTGTTATCTACTGTGTATCCTGTGCTTGAATGGCTGCCCCCATGGCTACACAGCAGCTTGTTTATATAAACTATAGTAGTACTTATCTGTTATCTACTGTGTATCCTGTGCTTGAATGGCTGCCCCCATGGCTAGGAACAAGGCAGGATCTCGCACACCCAATAAGTAACAACAATATGCCTGGTGCACAATGGTAGAGATTTGGCAAGCCCCACAACAGAGTACAGCAAAGGAATTCCAACGGCACACAGGACTATAGGAAATCTTCAAAATGTATTTCAAAGCGGAGTGCGATGCAACCTTTTGGGGAGTAAAACCCCTTTGTCAAGCATACGTGATCCACATACAAAGTGCAAATAAATAGAACAGTGCTTCATTCAATTAGCGTGTCATTATTGATTGTCCAATCAGTGTAAGTTAGAAACACATCTAAAAAACTTTCTCGTAGATAGTTAAAATAATCCAATAAATAGTGTACAATACACAATATATAATAAAAATGCATACAATAGAAAAACTAATAACCACAGAAGTGTACTCAATAGAAGGAACAAAAATACAGTGAGTAGTCAGAAAAGATTATTCCATTAATATTTACTGTATCACAATGCAGCCATAAATGGTTAAATTAACACTTGCAGGGTATTATTCCAAATTAGATCTTACCCTATACAGGAAAAAGAGATACTGACCCTGCTTGCAATTTACGCTGCCATTTGTAGTGATTATCTGTAAAAGAAAAAAAGATATAATTTAAAAATTAACTAAACTAAACAAAGTTTTTTTACAAAAAGCGTGACATGTTAAAATCCTCATTAAGTCCCTTCGGATCACGAGTTTGAAGAAGCCAAATCCAAAAACATTCTCTTTGGAGAAGCAGCCTGTTTATATCCTGCCCTTGCCTTACGGTGACCTTTTCCAATATCTGCCATCTGACTTGTGACACTTGATGACCATGGGAGAAAAAATGTTTAGCCAGAAGTGTCTCTTTTTTTTGTCTTGCCCTTCTCTTTGACTTCGCTATTACTATCTGATTTAAAATTTCGTATAAACAATTTGTGCTCATTTAGGCAAATTTTTATTGGTCTAGTGGTTTGTCCTACATAGGACTTACCACACGGGCATTTTATACAATATATGACATTCTGGCTGTCACATGTGGAAAAGCAGTTAACCTGGTGATTAGTCCCCAATGATGGCCGCATCACCACATCACCAGCAATAATCCCATTACAATGACCACATTGCCTACAGGGAAATGTACCTTTGATATTGGTAAATGTAAATCACCTCTTTACTGGTACGTGTTCTAATAAGATCCCCAATGTTTTTCCCCCGTCGTTACAAAAATATTGGGGGAAGGTTAAATATTTGTCCAAATTTAGGATCTGCTTGTAATACTCCCCAATATTTCAAGATGATTTTTTTACAGTTAGCAGAATTCGTATCGAAGGTGGAAATAAATGGGATCCGTGTGTTAGCTGAACGTGTTTTTTTATCCTTTTGTAAGGTATCCTGTCTAGAAATTGTGGCAACATTCTCTTTTATTGCCACAAGCTCCTTTCTATTATAGCCTTTATTAACAAATGTCTTAATGATCTCAGAGGACTCCTGCTCAAACAATTCGTCATTAGACATAATCCGTCTTACCCTAAGTAATTGACTCTTGGGGAGATCCCGAATTATACCTGGTGGATGTTGGCTAGATGGACGAACCAAATTATTTTTATCAGTTGGTTTAGTGAAAGCTGATGTTACAAATCTGTTACCCTGCTGTGTAATGTTTACATCAAGGAAATGTAATTCCATTGCGTGTGCCTCAACAGTAAATTTGACACACTATTTAAATAACAAACTCCATCAAATTTTCGTAACTGCTTGTCAATAGAAAAAACGTATCATCCACATACCTCATGAATGAGTGTATGTGGCCTGAATACTCTCCATGTGAAAATATAAAGGTTTTTTCGAATTGGTCCATGAAGATGTTGGCATACGCCTGCGCCATGTTGGCACCCATTGTGCAGCCTTGTGTCTGTAAATAATACTCACCCCTGAACTCAAAATAATTGTTGATTAATACGCATTCAAGTAATGTGCACACAAAATTGATCATATGTGTCTGTAATGGTCCTTGGGACAAGTAAGTCCGAGCACACTCGATGCCTTCATCATGGGGAATTGATGTATAAAGGTCCTTAACATCAAGTGAACAAAGTAAGAATGGTTCTGTTGGCATTACTATCCATTCCAACCTGTTTAAAAAATCACCTGTGTCAATTAGACAAGCACTGAGCTTTGTTAACACATCCTGTAAATAGGAATCCACAAAAATAGCTAGAGGTTGCCAAACAGATCCTACATTAGACATAATAGGGCGTCCTGGAGGGTTCACCAAATCCTTGTGTATTTTAAGCAAAAAGTAAATGTACGGTGTTTTTGGAGACTGGGTTAACAACAATTTAGGAGTTTAATCAGAAATTATGCCGTCGAGAGTGGCCTCATTCAGCATAATATTCAATGTTTGTTTAAATTTTAGTGTAGGGTCTCCTATCAATTTTTTGTAGTGAAGGTGGTTATTGAGTTGACGATCTGCCTCCCTTACATAATCACTAGTATTTAACAGCACTATTCCTCCACCCTTATCAGCTTTAGTGATGGTAATAGAAGGGTTAACCTGTAATCTCTTTAGAGAATCTCTCTCTGCCTTATTTAAATTGATATGGGTAGTGCTCCTTTGATTATACGATAATTTCCCCAACTCCTGTAACAATATCGACTCAAATGTGTCAATTGAGGGAAAAATCCCAGGCGGTACAAAATGACTTTTAGTAGCAAGCTTAGATTTCAAAATTGGCAACATTTTATCCTTTTGTACAGTTTGTGGCTTGTCTGCAAAGAAAACCTTAAATTTAAGCGCTCTGATAAACCTGAACACATTACTAGTTAAAGAAAAAGGAGACACAGTATGTGCAGGGATGAAATTTAAACCCTTATTTAAAGTCTTGCGTTCTAGTTCAGTAAATTCATGTGAGGAGAGGTTAAACGCCATATTTACCTACTCTGGTTCTGCAGGCGTCTGTGTCCCCGCCAACTTGGAGCTGGTTTTTAGAAGGCCCCTCCGGATCTTACGTTTTCCACAGTCCAGCCTTTGCCTAAAAAAAGAGTGGAAGAAAGTTGGGACGATGCCGAAGAACTGTGGTTTATCTCGGATGCACCTGCAGCGTGAGGAGAATGTCTGTCGGCCGATCTGTTTGCTGGATTCCTGGAGTTGCAGAACGCCCTTCTGGTCTCCTTCCAGGTGTATACTTCGCCGTGCTCGTAGTCCCGTATATCGCGTTTGAACTTATGCAACTATTTCTTGTTGTAGTAGCGCCATCTCCTGTTCTAATTCCTGCAGTTTGTTTTCGTTGGCCTCGGGTGTAGAACGATAACTCCCCTCTGTCATCTGTACTTGTTGTTTGAGTTCCCTTATTCCAGAGTGGAGGTGCTGCACAGTTACAGGAGGTGTTACCACAGCTCAGTGCTTGTCTAATTGACACAGGTGATTTTTTAAACAGGTTGGAATGGATAGTAATGCCAACAGAACCATTCTTACTTTGTTCACTTGATGTTAAGGACCTTTATACATCAATTCCCCATGATGAAGGCATCGAGTGTGCTCGGACTTACTTGTCCCAAGGACCATTACAGACACATATGATCAATTTTGTGTGCAAATTACTTGAATGCGTATTAATCAACAATTATTTTGAGTTCAGGGGTGAGTATTATTTACAGACACAAGGCTGCACAATGGGTGCCAACATGGCGCAGGCGTATGCCAACATCTTCATGGACCAATTCGAAAAAACCTTTATATTTTCACATGGAGAGTATTCAGGCCACATACACTCATTCATGAGGTATGTGGATGATACGTTTTTTCTATTGACAAGCAGTTACGAAAATTTAATGGAGTTTGTTATTTAAATAGTGTGTCAAATTTACTGTTGAGGCACACGCAATGGAATTACATTTCCTTGATGTAAACATTACACAGCAGGGTAACAGATTTGTAACATCAGCTTTCACTAAACCAACTGATAAAAATAATTTGGTTCGTCCAACTAGCCAACATCCACCAGGTATAATTCGGGATCATCCCAAGAGTCAATTACTTAGGGTAAGACGGATTATGTCTAATGACGAATTGTTTGAGCAGGAGTCCTCTGAGATCATTAAGACATTTGTTAATAAAGGCTATAACAGAAAGGAGCTTGTGGCAATAAAAGAGAATGTTGCCACAATTTCTAGACAGGATACCTTACAAAAGGATAAAAAACACGTTCAGCTAACACACGGATCCCATTTATTTCCACCTTCGATACAAATTCTGCTAACTGTAAAAAAATCATCTTGAAATATTGGGGAGTATTACAAGCGGATCCTAAATTTGGACAAATATTTAACCTTCCCCCCATATTTTTTGTACGACGGGGGAAAAACATTGGGGATCTTATTAGAACACGTACCAGTAAAAGAGGTGATTTACATTTAACTACCAATATCAAAGGTACATTTCCCTGTAGGCAACGTGGTCATTGTAATGGGATTATTGCTGGTGATGTGGTGATGCGGCCATCATTGGGGACTAAACATCAGGTTAACTGCTTTTCCACATGTGACAGCCAGAATGTCATATATTGTATAAAATGCCCGTGTGGTAAGTCCTATGTAGGACAAACCACTTGACCGATAAAAATTCGCCTAAATGAGCACAAATTGGTTATACGAAATTTTAAAGCAGATAGTAATAGCGAAGTCAAAGAGAAGGGCAAGACAAAAAAAGAGACACTTCTGGCTAAACATTTTTTTTCTCCCATGGTCATCAAGTGTCACAAGTCAGATGGCTGATATTGGAAAAGGTCACCGCAAGGCAAGGGCAGGATATAAACAGGCTGCTTCTCCAAAGAGAATGTTTTTGGATTTGGCTTCTTCAAACTCGTGATCCGAAGGGACTTAATGAGGATTTTAACATGTCACGCTTTTTGTAAAAAAACTTTGTTTAGTTTAGTTAATTATTAAATGATGTGTTTCTAACTTACACTGATTGGACAATCAATAATGACACGCTAATTGAATAATGCACTGCTCTATTTATTTGCACTTTGTATGTGGATCACGTATGCTTGACAAAGGGGTTTTACTCCCGAAACATTGCATCGCACTCCGCTTTGAAATACATTTTGAAGATTTCTTACAGTCCTGTGTGCCAGTGGAATTCCTTTGCTGTGCCCTTATGGCTACACAGCAGCTTGTTTATTGAAACTATAGTAGTTTTTCTGAAGAAAACACAGCAGTTGTACCAGTGCAGGGAAACATTATATTATTATCTATTATATTGTCATTCGTTTAAAGCATTTTCATTTTTGGTGTTAAAGGAATTGTTTGGTGTAAAAATAAAAACTGGGTAAATAGAGAGGCTGTGCAAAATAAAAAATGTTTATAATATAGTTAGTTACCCAAAAATGTAATGTATAAAGGCTGGAGTGACTGGATGTATAACATGTCAGTCAGAACACTACTTCCTGCTTTTCAGCTCTCTTGGTTTACACTGACTGGTTACCCTGGTTACCAGGCAGTAACCAATCAGACTTAGGGGGGGCACATGGGTCATATCTGTTGCTTTTGAATCTGAGCTGAATGCTGAGGATCAATTACAAACTCACTGAACAGAAATGTACCATGTGGCCTCCCTTTAAGTCGCTGACTAACTCAGAGTTATAGAGCTGAAAAGCAGGAAGTTGGATTCTGGCTGTTTTATTAGACATCTGTTCACTCCAGCCTTTATACATTACATTTTTGGCTAACTAACTATATTAGAAACATTTTTATTTTGCACAGCCTATCTATTTAACCAGTTTTTATTTTCACACTGAACTATTCCTTTATTGTTAGAAATCTACAAGTTAAACAAGATTTGATTAGGCCAGAGACTCTAAACCAAAAGCACTGGACACCGCCACCATATAGGACTCATTGTATCCTCCTTTCTTCAGTTTTTAATACAGAAAATATATTGGGATGGGATCATTTAATGCAGAAGTGCAGGGACCAGATACCATACCGGATATAATACTTTGTAAAAAGTTTCCACTTGGGCTAGCTCAACTGAGCATTTATTAGTTCCATCCCACATACTTTATCATTTTCAATTCTGCCATTTGTCTCGATTCCTGTTTCCAACTCTCAGTTTAGGATGGAGTTATATTGTCAGCTGATGTCATCAGGGTTCAGTTTAATGGAGACATTAAACTTCTTGAATGAGCAACGTTCTTACATAAAGTCTCAAAGCTGAAGCAGGTGGGCAAAGAGGCCTGTTTGTATATTGATTGCAAATAATGCTGTAATTGGTAAAAAAAAAAAATATTTTGGAGTAACAGGTGGATGAATTTTTTTCTCAAATGCCTCCTAGGTGAACCTGCCAGTAGCCCAATAAAGAACCCCAATGTAATTTATATGATTTTCACATCACAACATAAAGGGAGCAGGATTAAGTCCAGGTGAGAACTCTGGGTTACCCTTGAGTGAAGTAGACAGTTTATGGGGGGCTATAAAGTTGGCCATATATTTAATTGAATCCCAATAGTAAGGGTACACAGACATGCATTTTGGATGTTCATGGGCAGTAAGCCAAGGCAGAGCAGCTGATCCACCGGGGTCAATCAGTGACTTCAATCTGAAATTAAAGGGGGCCAGAAATACATTTGAGTAACTGGTCCACTTGATAGCACTTTGCTTTGTTGTTAAATGCTAAGCCCCCACTATGTTTAGTTCTGTAAAGGGTAATTGCAGAAACAAAGCCCCAAATAAACATAATGAGAGATTTTTGTAAAACCATGAGATCCCACCTAGGAACAGGAACAGTAAATGGAAAAGATGTAATAATTTAGGTAATATAGCCATGTTGACTGCATTCATTCACCAAAGCCAAGATATCATTTACTTGTTCCATTGGTGTAAGGTTTATACCTAAATATTTCTGTGGGAGGTTGTCCAAGTATATTCAAAATTAAAGTTAAATGTTAATCTTAATCAAAATCATGAATTTGATCTCATGTGCTAGTAAATTAAGGCTCGTTACTTCAGATTTGGAATTGTTAACAGAGACCAGAACGTATCAAATTGTTAAAGAGACAGGCTTTATATTATTTCATTAGTAGGGGAACGCCATGGAAATGTGGATGCAGATTGATGAGTCACAGGCTTTACCCTTGAAGGAAGAAGAGTTGATGAAGGAATAGGTAAAATTTAAGAATACACTGATACACTCTCTGTCAATTTTCACTCATCAGGAGTGCATGGACTTGAGCAAGATGAAACTGCCCACGGGTTAGTGAGGCCCTTGGAGGGCTTGGGGTATGGGGCTGCAAGAATTGGAATATTGACAATGGAGAGTCTACAGCTCAGAGGCAGCAGAGAGAGAGAGAGAATGTGAAAGTTGCTGCCTGGCAATCAGATTCCATGTGAAAGAGGGTTTTAATGTGCTTTCAACTTCAGATAGTGGTGGGAGCTTGCCCTGCTGATTTGAAGAAGGCTTTGTGTGCTCAGCTTGGATAGTTAAGGAGCCCATCTTGCAAATTTGAGACACTCTGGATGCCTGTACCAGCTCTGTGTGAGCCATGGTGAGTCCTGCCTGTGGGAAGGTATTGAAAGACTCTAATGTGTGTCCCCTATGTGAGAATAGGCATTGTCCATGTGCCTGCTACATGGGAGCTACTACCTCTGTCCAACAGGAGAGGTATTTGGGCAGGTATTGCTACCAGGCGAAAGTTAAGAGCTCTTGGGGGGGAAAAGGGACTGTGACTCTATTTGTCCACTAGGGGTGGAGTGTGGGAATGTACCTGGTAAGCACTGTGCCATGGTTAAACTTACCACAAAAATTCCCAAGGGCAGGGGTGTAATTGATATTAATATTGTAATTGCATTTTGCCTTTTCTCTACTTTTCTTTATTTCTATACAAAGTTATATTTGTTACTGCACTTGTGTGTTATTATTGCTATTTCCTAATGGGGACACCCATAGGTGTATTCCTGGATCCCACTTTCTCTGTGTCAGAGAAATTCCCTGTATCTATTATATAGCATTCAGGGCTCTGTATTGGTAAGAATCATTATTTTTATTCAAAGTGTACATCCTATAATAAATGGGGTTATAATAGGGTTGCATAGGCAAGCCAAGAATTCATAGAAAACTGATGGTCCATACTAAGTGAAAGAACGAACGCGACCGTGGTGGGTCTCATCAGCATACAGAGAAGAGGTACAGCGGTTAACAGACTGGTGCAGAGCCAACAACCTGTCTCTCAATGTAGACAAAACAAAGGAGATGGTTGTTGACTTTAGGAAGACTAGGAGTGGCCAACTGCCACTGTACATCGATGGCTCTAAAGTGGAGATTGTCAAAAGCACCAAATTCCTTGGTGTCCACCTGGTAGAGAACCTCACCTGGTCCCACAACACCAGCTACTTAGCCAAGAAAGCCCAACAGCAAGCTGAGAAAATCCTATCTAACACTATCCACTAGAGGACTGGAGGAGATTTTAAACTAGGTATGGGGGGGAGGGTTCAGTAAAAGATTCAGTGGAAGACAGGTTAGATGAGATAGTGGGCAAAGAAAGGGAAAATGGGGGAGGAGATTTGGCTGGGGTTACTGTTAAAGGGATACTGTCATCGGAAAACATGTTTTTTTCAAAACACATCAGTTAATAGTGCTACTCCAGCAGAATTCTGCGCTGAAATCCATTTCTCAAAAGAGTAAACAGATTTGTTATATTCAATTTTGAAATCTGACATGGGGCTAGACATTTTGTCAATTTCCCAGCTGCCCCAAGTCATGTGACTTGTGCCTGCACTTTAGGAGAGAAATGCTTTCTGGCAGGCTGCTGTTTTCCTTCTCAATGTAACTGAATGTGTCTCAGTGAGACATGGGTTTTTACTATTGAGTGTTGTTTTTAGATCTACCAGGCAGCTGTTATCTTGTGTTAGGGAGCTGTTATCTGGTTACCTTCCCATTGTTCTGTTGTTTGACTGCTGGGGGGGGGAAGGGAGGGGGGTGATATCACTCCAACTTGCAGTACAGCAGTAAAGAGTGATTGAAGTTTATCAGAGCACAAGTCACATGACTTGGGGCAGCTGGGAAATTGACAAAATGTCTAGCCCCATGTCAGATTTCAAAATTGAATATAAAAAATCTGTTTGCTCTTTTGAGAAATGGATTTCAGTGCGGAATTCTGCTGGAGCAGCACTATTAACTGATTCATTTTGAAAAAAATGTTTTTCCCATGACAGTATCCCTTTTAAGGATAGGGAGGACCACATGTCATATGTTCAATATGGTACCAGTATTAAATGTATGTTTGCAAATGCAAGGAGTCTGACTGGTAAAATGGGAGAGCTGGAGCTGCTGGTGCTGGAGGGAAAATATGATGTGAATGGTGTGGCCAAAACATGGCTGAATGAGTCACATGACTGGGCAGTTAATATCAGCCGCTATACTTTGTTTTGGAGGGACGGAGGCAATAGAAAAGGAGGAGGGGTATGTCTGTTTGTTAGGCAGGATTTAAAAGCTTATATAAAGGAGGAGATTATGTTAGAAAATGAGGGGGCAGAAGTCTTATGGGTGGAGTTCTTCACCAATTATAAAGAGTCCAGCAAATTAATTGTAGGTGTCGCTATAGACCCCCTAATGTAAGTGATGAGGAGGAGGCTAAGCTCCTGAAGCAAATAGAAAAGGCTGCTAGTTTGGGTAAAGTAATGATAATGGGGGATTTTAATTACCCAGATATTGACTGGAGCAACAGTACTGCTATATCAGTTAATGGGAACAAGTTTATAAACTGTTGCATGACAATTCTATGGCACAGGTTGTTGAGGAACCAACCAGAAAAAATGCTATTCTGCATCTAGTGATCTCAAATGAGCCAGAACTTATAGCAAATGTGCAAGTCATTGGAACCCCCCCCCCCGGGTAATAGTGACCATAATGTTATATCTTTTAATGTCTGGTGCAAATATTCACTGGGGCAACAAAAACCATGAATTTTGGAAAAGCTAATTTTAGTGCCTTTAGGGCTTCCCTACAGAGTATTGATTGGGGCATTAGGTTTTCAGCTAAAAACACAGAACAGAAATGGTTGTCATTTAAAATGATATTAAATCATTACTGTTCTCAATTTATTCCCTTAAGAAGTAAATGTAGAAGCTCTAAGAATCATCCTGTGTGGCTTAATACAGAAGTAAAGAAGTTAATAGGAAAGAAGAGAAAAGCATTTAAAAACTACAAATCTGTGGGGACAGAAGCTGCATTTAATGAATATAAACACTGTAATAAATGTTGCAAGTCAGCAATCCAGAAGGCAAAGAAAGGAAATGAAGAGTTAATTGTGATGGAGGTGAAAACTAACCCTAAAAAGTTTTTTAAGTATATTAATAGTAAAAAGATGCAGGTTGAGAGTGTTGCTCCATTAAATAATGGGACCAGTAAGGTTGTAACAGATACAGAAAAGGCAAATGTGTTAAATCAGTTCTTTTCTTCAGTGTATACAATAGAGGAGTCTGAGTTCCCAGGCTCACTTTATAACTGCACTAATGGTTCAGCTCAATCTAGTCAGTGGCTGACTCAGGTTATGATTCATGAAGCTTTAATACAAATTAATGTAAACAAGGTGTAACGAAAATTAAGACTTACCCTAGTGGTCCAGTGGTTCGGCAGGGGACGCCCGCCGTGCCATCGGCGGGGACGCCCACCACGCCAGTCCATCTCTGCCACCATGTTGGTTCCTTATGGCGTGCGCGCCCGCATCTCGTTTTACTTATAGATGCGCAATCGCCTGACACAGTTGCGCAATGGCGCGAAAATTTTGGCTCGAAATTACCGATATAAAAGGTCCAGTTGGCTTGCTAGACATTGCCCAAGATAGAACATAGTTCTTGTGGTTAGCTGAGCCTTTTGCATCTGATTTGAATTCTGATCTGATTATCCGTGTTTGACCCAGCCTGCTGCCTGACAATCCGACAATCTGTATCCTGATCTTTGCCTGCCTATGAAAACTCTTCTGCTTAACCCTTTGATTGATCACCCGGTTTGATCCTTTGCATATTTGACAATTCTGATACCCAGCCTGTCTGACCATCCTTCTGCCTAATCCTTTTGTACCGTGACCTTCGGCCTAACTGACTTTAACAACAGTCGTGCCCCTTTGTCTGCCAGAACTCACCTTGCTCCTCTGGAAAAGTCCAGGTGGCATCTGAGTACGCTGAGGGCTCCTCCGAAGCCAAAGGCAGTCACACTACTGGTGAAGCCGAGCCGAGACCAGGGAGCTTGGCACTAGTTTCTGGTCAGGGTGCCGACCATGACATTATCATGGGCCATGGAAGACAACGGTCATGAAGATGCTGCTGCTCCTTATGCTACTACTCCTCCAACTACCACTGAAGCACTCCTTACTACCTTGCTACAGCACTTGGAGGATCACGAGTGGAAGGCAGAACTATCTCCTGCAGGGTTTTCATAACTTAACCCGCCAGCTGGAGACTCCGCAAACCCCTCAGCAGCTGCCTATTCCTGGTTCCTCTCTGCCTCTGGGCCCTCAGACTGCCAACCTCTGATCCTGCTCGTTACTCCCTCGATGCCTTTTTTAACAGCATGGCAATTCTTTACGATGACCAGGATCGTGCATCTACTGCCGATACCGTGATTCATAAGTTGTGCCATGGGAAAAGGGATGCGGAGGTGTACTGCACTGAATTCCGCCGGTGGGCAGTGGAAACTGGGTTGAACAATTTGGCTCTACGGAGTCAATTCCGTTTGGGGTTTTCTGATTCTGTAAAGGATAGTCTGGTTAATTACCCCCTACCTTCTAACCTGGATGGTCTCATGTCCCTCGCCATCCAGGTAGATAGAAGGCAAAGGGAGAGAAGGGGTGAGAGGAGTACAAACTTCTCTGGGATTACTAATATAAGATCTAATGTGGTGACCAATGTAATATCTCCTAACCCCTCTGTGCCTTTGCCTCAGGAGGAACCTATGCAATTAGGCATATCTCATCTAACTCCCTGAGGAAAAGGCATGCAGGCGTTCCCTGGGTCTTTGCATGTACTGTGATGAAAAGGGACATTTTCTGAACCAATGTGCTAAGAGGCCGGGAAACTCCGAAGCCTAAATGGAGAAGGGGAGCTCCATTTGGATGCAGGAGTTTCCTCTCCCCATTTTGCCTCTAAGGTTTTGTTTCCAGTTAAACTAACCTGGCCTACGGGCTCTGTCAAGGTGTCCGCATTTGTGGACTCAGGGGCAGAGGCTAATTTTCTGGATACTGCGTTTGCAGCTAATTCTGTATCCCTTTACTTCCTTTAAGTGCCCCATGAGAATAACGGCAGTAGACAAGAGACCACAAGGTTCAGGTGTAATTTCTAAGGAGACGGTAACTCTTTCCATGTGTACTAATAATTTGCATTGTGAGGAGATAGCTTTTTACCTCATAGAGGGTGCTTCCTCTCCTCTTATTTTGGGGTTACCGTGGCTCCAGAGGCATAACCCTCTGATTGACTGGGTCTCTAGGGAGGTGGTTCAATGGGTTCCTAAGTGTGGTAGGGTATGCTTTCCCTCTATAGTAGCAACTATGTCTCTTGAGGGGTTGCCTGCTGCATATGCAGAATTTGCTGATGTCTTCTCTAAAAAGGCAGCAGAAACCTTGCCCCCACACCAGCAGTATGACTGCCCAATAGATCTTGTCCCCAGGGTCAACTCCTCCTCGTGGTAGAACCTTACATTGCCTGAAGCCCAGGCAATGAAAGAGTATATAAAGGAAAATTTAGAAAGGTCTTTCATCAGACCTTCTAGTTTCCCTGCGCTTCTTTTTTGTTGGGAAAAAAGATGGTGGTCTTCGCCCCTGTATTGATTATAGGGGGCTCAATAAGATCACCAATAAAAAACACTATTCCGTTTCTTTGATTTCCGAACTTTTTGAACAGGTCAAAGATGCTAAGGTCTTTACCAAGCTAGATCTTAGGGGGCTTATAACCTGATACATATCAGGGAGGGTGACGAGTGGAAAGACTGCATTTAACGCCAGTGATGGCCACTACGAATATCTTGTAATGCCATTCAGTCTCTGTAATGCTCCCGCTGTGTTTCAGGAGTTTGTCAACGACATCTTCCGGGACCTGTTGGGGATATTCGTAGCGGTCTATCTTGATGATATACTGATTTTTTCTTCCAACACGAAGGAACATCAAAAACATGTTTGTGAGGTCTTACAAAGACTGAGGGAAAATAATCTTTATGCAAAACTGGAGAAATGTACTTTTGGGGTTTCTTCTGTTTAGTTTTTGGGGTTTAACATTTCCAGCAAGCATTTAGAAATGGATCCAGGCAAGGTAAGAGCAGTCCTGGATTGGACCCAACCCCTTTCGTTGCATGCAACCCAAAGATTTCTTGGTTTTGCTAATTATTAACCAAGAAGGGCACTGATCCGAGCATGTGGCTGCCCGAGGCTGTTCAAGCATTTGAATTCCTCAAAAGGAGTTCAGTTCTGCCCCAATCCTTCGTCACCCCGATACTGTGCTTCCTTTTATTGTGGAGGTTGATGCCTCTGAGGTGGGAGCTGGGGCAGTCCTTTCTCAAAGGCACCCGACTACCAACAAGTTGCATCCCTGTGCTTTCTTCTTCAGGAAGTTTTACCCGCAGGTGAATTATGATATAGGTAATAGGGAATTGTTGGCAGTCAAATGGGCCTTTGAGGAATGGCAGCATCTCCTGGAGGGTGCAATACATCTGGTGACAGTCTATAACTAACCACAAAAATTTACTATACATAGAGTCTGCTAAGCACCTTAATCCGAGGCAGGCTAGGTGGGCTCTATTTTTTCACAAGGTTTAATTTTTCTCTGACTTTCAGGCCTGGGACTAAAAACACCAAGGCAGATGCACTCTCTAGGAGTTTCGAATCCATTTCTTCTGACTCTAGTGAGTGTACTCCCATTATTCCCAGAGAAATGATCATTGCAACCCTTGAATCTGACCTTTTTTCTCTATTGCTCCCTCTTCAAACATCTGCTCCTACGGATACCCCTTCGGGGTTTGTACCACAGGATTTAAGGGAAGTATTGAGGGAGGTTCATGATTCTAAGGTGGCAGGGCATCCAGGCATTTCAAAGATGGTGTCCCTGTTATCCCGTCTTGTTTGGTGGCCATCATTCAAACAGGATGCTAAGGCCTTCGTTAATTCCTGCCCAGTCTGCCAAAGATCAAAGTCTTCTTGAAATTCTTCCCATGGTCTGTTAATCCCCTTACCCGTTCCAGTAAAACCTTGGTCCCATCTGTCAATGGACTTCATTGTTGATTTACCCCCTTCTCTGGGTGATCTGGGTGGTGGTGGATATGCAAGATGAGCCATTTTGTTCCCCTTCCACACCTCCCATCTGCTAAGAGTTTGGCTGACCTATTTGTTACCCACATTTTTAAGTTTCATGGTTTTCCTGAAAATATTGTTTCCGACAGGGGGTTCAATTTGTTTCTAAGCTTTGGCGTGCCTTCTGTTCATTGGTTGGGATTGAGTTATCCTTTCCTCTGCTTATCACCCCCAAACCAACGGTCAAAACTGAGAGGGTAAACCAGTCCTTGGAACAATATCTCAGGTGTTATGTGTTTGACAACCAGTCCACGTGGGAGGAACTGTTAACCTGGGCAGAATTTGCATACAATAATGCTACCCATTCTTCCTCTGGGGAGTCCAATGTCTTTATTGTAAATGGGTTGCAACCCAAAGCTTTTTCTTTTTCTGGGTCTGGTTCCCCTGTACCTTCTGCCAATTCTTCTAAGGTATGGTCTCAAGTGCATGAATCTCTGTCAGCAGCTACTTCTGCTCAAAAAAAAGCTGCTGACAGATCACGTAGAGAGGCACCCCAGTATAAAGTGGGGGATCAGGTCTGGTTGTCTACCAAAAATATCAAGTTAAAGGTGCCCTCTCTCAAACTGGGACCCAGGTTTATCGGTCCATATCCCATTTCTGAAATCATTAACCCATCTTCAGTTCGCCTTCAATTACCTGTTAATTTTAAGATTTCCAATTTATTTCATGTATCTCTCCTGAAACTTGCCTCTGTTATTCGTTCTTTGTCTGTTCCTCCCTGAGTGTTGGTTGAAGGTCAGCCTGAGTTTGAGATCCAAGAGTTCCTCGATTCCCGCCTCGTACGAGGTAAGCTACAATACCTTATTAAGTCGAAGGGCTTTGGCCCTGAGGAGAACTCTTGGGTCTCAGTAGGGGACATCAAGGCTGACAAACTCAGGAAGAAATTCCATCTAAAATTTCCAGGTAAGCCTGGGGGTCCAGTGGTCCCCCTGGAGAGGGGGCAATGTAAGGAAGGCACCTGTGCGGCGGGGACACCCGCCGCATGGTCCTTAATGCTGATGCCATGTTGTTTTAGGGTGCGCGTGGTGCGCCTACGCGCCTCTAAAGGCACAGGCGTGCTTGCTCCAGCATGTTTTTGGCATGAAATTTTAAATACTATATAAGAGCTATTCAGTGTACTGACATTGCCCGTGATAGAACTTAGTTCTTGTGGTTTCCTGAGCCTTGTGCATCTGTCTTTGAATTCTGATCTGATTATCCATGTTTGACCCAGCCTGCTTCCTGACAATCCGACAATCTGTATCCTGAATTTTGCCTGCCTATGACAACTCTTCTGCTTAACACTTTGTTTGATCACCCGGTTTGACCCTTTGCCTGTTTGACGATTCTGATATCCACCTGCCTCGACCCAGCTGTCTGACCATCCTTCTGCCTAATCCTTTTGTACCGTGACCTTTGGTCTAACTGACTCTAACAACAGTCATGCCCCTTTGTCTGCCAGAACTACTCACCTTGCTCCTCTCGAAAAGTCCAGGTGGCATCTGAGTAGGCTGAGGGCTCCTCCCGAAGCCAAAGTTGGTCACAGTACTGGTGAAGCCGAGCCGAGACCAGGGAGCTTGGCGCTAGTTCTGGTTTAGGGTGCCGACCGTGACATTAGAGACTCTTTAGAGAAAATCAAGAATACCAAGCGATAACACATACTGGCTGATCCCCAAGCTTAAGAGGAAGAAACATTATTCATTCCTTAAGTCGGTCTTGAGTGCCGGTCCACATCCCCAAGCACAGATAAGGGATAGAAGGCAAATATTATATCCCCCCTTAAGTTCAATATGTTGCATTTTTCTCAGTTACTTAATGCTTGATTTATAGAATTATATGCTGAAAACTGAGAATGAAATAAAACAATTGAAGCTCAATACATTGTTTCTTTCTCATTTACTTAATGTTTGATTTAAGGAAAATAAAAGTTTTGCCCTGGACAGTAGCATAACCGGCATTTACAATGGTGTCTCAGGTAGTTGCTGGGGCTCAGTGTTTAAGTTGGCTTTATACATGACAATAAAATCATATGATATTTGATACATGTACAGAGTGTGGAACTACAATGCCCACAGATATTCATGTAGTCTTGATATAAGTTGGGTTGTTGATCAGACAGATTTGGAAATGTAATTTACCAATTCAGCATATCTGCCAGTGTATGATCTACTGAAAGACGAGGAACTGAAGAGGCATCAGAGTTGCTGCTGTTCAATCACTTGGACTGACAGTCTGAATGGACAGATCAGTAGAGAAGCACCAATCAGCATGTTGCATATGTTGGTTATCTGCTTATCATCTGATTGGTTGCTATGGATTACTAGATATGGGCATACGTAAGACTTTTTATCACATTACCCCTATTATACCCAGGCATGAGAATGCAGGACCCACCACTAATCAATGAGGAAAGTTTCAAACAGAATTATTAATCTGCTGGGAGATCCAATAAAGCACAATACATGAGTTGCCCCAGGATACTGCAACATACCCACAGGTTCTATTATATGTATCTACTTACTTGTCACCTTTACAGACAGTCTATACAGTAAATGACTTATTCCATAGTTGCAAAGCATATGATGACCAAACTATCACATGTGTCCAGTTGAGTCCTGAAGTTTCCAAATACCCAATATAAAGTTTCAAACTCACTTTTTTTGTAATATTACTGTATATTGCCCGTTGTTAAGTCCAATAGGGCATCTACTTTATATATAAGTAGCTTA
This sequence comes from Xenopus laevis, assembly GCF_017654675.1. Taxonomy (NCBI): domain Eukaryota; kingdom Metazoa; phylum Chordata; class Amphibia; order Anura; family Pipidae; genus Xenopus; species Xenopus laevis. The sequence continues at coordinate 112,741,806 of NC_054388.1, read as the reverse complement.
GAGACCGATTTATTCCAGATGTTATTTACCATATCTGATATTCTGTGGGCCAAAAGTTTCTATAACACTTTGGCTAGTATTTATCGGCATATCAGCCAGATATTGGCCAGAAACTTGAAACTTGGTCACATGAAATAATCCAAAACATCCCTCCAAAGATGTAACAAAATGACTTAAACACAACAAAGTGAAAGTGTAGGAGCAGCCATCACAAATAATTCAGAATCCCAGTGAAAATGTGTGGGAAAATTCAAAATAAAAGGATACCAGAGACCTGGGGTTAATGCCTGAATATAGGTTCAACTTCTGAGTATTCGTGGGTACTCTACAATTCTTATTGACTGATTCCTGGATCCTGACCTTCTTGCTTTGACTCCTGTCTTTGCTATTTGCTGCCTGCCCTAACTTGTTTGCCTGGATACAACAGAAAACTTTCTATAAGCCTTCAGATACCACAAATTGGACTTTCTGTACATAGCCTCCTCCTTGATCCCAACTCCAACCTTACAAGAGCCGCTAGGCCCAGACACAGATACGGTAAATAAAATCTAAAATCTGAAATAAATGGTCTCTGACCTATTACTGTGAAATGTAATATAGAACTAAAAAGATAAAAACACAGGTCATACATGATAACATGATAAGACAGAAGTTAAAAAAATCTGGACATCTTTAGCTTAGGTGCATGGAACATTTAGGACTACACTGAATACATATAGGGGCAAATTTATCAAGGGTCGAAGTGAATTTGAGGGAATTTTCAAAGTAAAAAAATTTGAAATTTGAAGGAATTTTTTGGATACTTCGACAATTGAATTGGATACTACAACTTCGAATTTACTTCGATTTTGATTTGAAGTAAAAATCGTTCGACTATTCGACCATTCGATAATCGAAGTACCGTCTCTTTAAAAAACTTTGACTTCAATACCTGCGAAGTGCTATGTTAGCCTATGGGGACCTTCTACAATCATTTTCTAAGTCTTTACACATCGAAGGAAAATTGTTTGATCGTACTCTAAAATCGTTTGAATCATTCAATTCAAACAATTTAATTGTTCGATCGAAAAAAATTTTTGCTGAAAAATACTTTTGACTTCCATATTCAAAGTCAAAGTATTTCAATTCAATGGTCGAATTTCGAAGTATTTTCTACTTCGAAATTCGACCCTTGATAAATCTGCCCCTTACTGTAGTTTTTCCAGTAAAATGCATTATATTTATATATAAATTTATTTATTTATATAACATATTTTTTTTTTAGGAATAATCTTTGGAGTTTACCCTTTCTTTCTATTAAAAATTGTATTTGGGAAAATGTATCATTAAACAATTTGTAAAGTAAATCTTTCTTGTGTTTGAGCTTTAGCTGATCATCCTTAATTTGTTTGTTACATAGAATTATGTCATAAGATTTTACAGGTTTTTAAATGATATGTAAAAATGAAGCTGTAGGGAATATATTAGGAAGAATGTGTAAAGTTGAGATCATAAACAAGCAGTGGGCCAAGTTATATTTACCTATTTCATTAGATGTAAACTTCTCCTTCTGGGCCATTCTTCTTCATAGTATCAAATATTCAGCTAATATTCAAACTTAGTCATGTACCTCTGGGGTTTTTGTAATTAAAGTTTTCTTAATTGTTTTCTCTTGCTTTTACAGTATAAACAGAACTTTATATTTTTGAATTTTTTTGAAAATCGCGATAGAAGGATTTTAGAATGTCAAAAGCATTTTAATCTTAGATCTAAGATTCAGATGTATTTGAAACATAATACTTTGCCCTATATCTCCTAAAAAAACACAATAACCACAAATAATAGAAAATGAAAACCATTGCAAACTGTTTTAGAATATCACTCTCTACATCATACTACAAGTTAACTCAAAGGTGAGCAACCCCTTTAAGGGGTAATTTTATAAAAGAGTGAAGTTCCGCCACTAGAGTGAAATTCCGCAGCTCTCCTAGCTTCGACTAGGGAATAGTCCAAATTGAATTTGAAAAAAATTCTAATATTGAAATTTATCATGTACTGTCTCTTCAAAACTTTGACCATTCACCATCTAAAATCTGCCGAAATGCTGTTTAAGCCTATGGGGGACCTCCTACAACCTATATGGAGTCAATTGGTGGACTTTTAAAAACCAAACATTTTTTTAAAAATACTATGAATCGAATTCGATCAAATACGATCTAACTTTGATTTGAATGATAGAATACAGCCTATTGACCTGCAAAAAAAACCTTTCGATTTTTTTTTTATAAATTTTGGTTGGTGTTTTTTTATTCGAATTTCGAAGTTATGGGAGTTCAAAAAAACTCCTATTACTTTGAAATTCGACCCTTAGAAAATCTGCCCCTTAAAATTAATGTTTAATATATACATTTGGCAAGTCTTTCCTCATAGCTAAGATTTTCCCTTTACCAGCTTAGTTGCCCTTCTCTGTCCCCTCTCTAATACAATAATGTCCTGTTTGAGTGATGGAGACCAAAACTGTACGGCATATTCTAGATGGGGCCTTAAAAGTGCTCTATACAGTGGGACCCCCTCCTCCCGTGACTCTCTGCCCCATTTAATACAACTCAAGCCTTATTTGCCCTTGACACAGACAAGTTTATCATCTACAAGGACTCCAAGCTCCGTCTCCATTATGGATTTGCCTAGTGCAGTCCCATTAAGGGTATAAGTGGATATTGTTACATCCCAGGTGCATGACTTTACATTTATCAACATTGAATCTCATTTGCCACTTAGCTGCCCAGATTGCCAGTTTATCAAGATCCTGTTGCAAGTGCCACATCCTGGATGGAATTAATTGGGCTGATAGTTTTGTGTCATCTGCAAACACTGATACATTACTTACAATCCCCTCCCCTAAGTCATTAATGAACAAGTTAAATAAAAGTGGACCCAATACCGAGCCCTGGGGGACCCCACTAAGAACCTTACTCCAAGTAGAGAATGTCCCATTAACAACCACCCTCTGTACCCGATCCTGTAGCCAGTTTCCTATCCATGTGCAAATGACTTCATTAAGTCCAACAGACCTTAGTTTAGAGCTGCCTTTCTCTCTAAACTGTAATAAATATAAAATATAACAGTTATTAATTAACTATAATTATTACATTACAGTACAGTAAAATGTTCTTTACTGGCACCACACAAATCTAGTGTGTCCTTATTTACCATTTTATTGATTTGCCATTTTTTATAAGCTGAACATCTTATTTAAAAATGACAAGTATTTAATAGTTTACCATTACAGTATGGGGTACATTATAATATGCAAGTGAAAAACAACTCACCCACTTTCCACTCTTTCCTATGGGATTTTCAGAAATGTATTTATCAATGGGTCAAAGTTAGAGTTCACCATTTGATAAATGCGCTTCTAAAAATCCCACAGAGGTAAACTCTAATCTAAGTAAATATAAGTATATCATTTGAACTGATTATTCCATATCAAATTATTTCAAATTGAACTATACTATAAGGACCCAGCCTGTGTGCCTGAGGGGTGGGAATGTCAAATGACTAACAAGGATCCCTACTGAGTGTTTCACTGCTGCACTTTTACAGACTTCACATACAGATTGGCTGTTTTGATTCTCTACCTCTCGACTCCATTACCACTAGGGTTGCCACCTTTTAAAAAAAAAATTACCGGCCATGGTGGGGGGAGGAAAAGAAAAGGGGCGGGGCGTGATAAAAAAAGGTGGAGCCGATGAGGGGGCCGCAAAAGGGGCAGAGCCAAGGGGGAGTAGCGTCACAAAAGGGTCGGGACCATTTGGAGTAGCGTCACAACCACCTGAAGCCGACGAAAATGTAAGGTTTCATCGGCGGGCAGGGGATTTTGTAAATGGTATTACAAATTACCGGCAGCTACATTGCCGGTAAATTTGTAATAGGCCAGTAAAATACCAGCCGGGTGGCAACCCTATTTATAAACTGTGGCATTACATTTAAAAAAACAAGGGTTGGGACTGCAGGTATTATCAGCTAAAAATAAATGTTCTGCTCTTTGATGTGTTAGCCCTTTTTTAAATGAAATAAATGATTGCAGTAAATCTGCCTTTTACATTACTAGCTTGTATTGCCTCAGACAGCACCTCCCTTACACTTAGAGTTGCCACCCGGCCGGTATTTTACCGGCCTAGCCAGTAAAACACCTGCCAAGGCCGGGGCCGGTATTGCAAATTTACCGGCAATGCAATTGCGGTAATTTGAAATACCCTTTAAAAAAATTCGAAAATAACTTACCTTTTTCCAGCACTGTGCGATGTTGCTCCGCCCCTTTTAGTGTCACCCCACGTAGCTCCGCCCCTTTCTGCCCGCCCCCCCCACTGGCCTGTAAATTTTTTTAATAAAGGTGGCAACCCTACTTTCACTCCCTCCCTCCACTGCTTGCAACCGGGGCGTAACTATAGAGGAAGCAGACCCTGTGGCTGCAGGGGGGCCCAGGAGGTATAGGGGCCCCACGAGGCCCTAATTCATATACAATTTCAATAAATATTGGAGAAAACAAGTCAACCTCTAAAAATTTTGGGGGCCTGAAAAATAATTTGCTGTGGGGCCCAGTAATATCTACTTACGCCACTGCTTGCAACGACTGGTAACTTTCAGTACTCTGAGACTGAGATGCCCGAGAAAAAACAGCAGATGGTGCAATGTGTGTGTGGTGCGCACTCTGCAATCTACTGATCATGTCTGCTGTTTGCAGCCTGCTAGCCCAGAGCTGATTGTTAGAAAAGTACAGGAGACAATGTGGCTGCATAAAGCATACCTCCCAACATTTTGGAAATCAAAAGAGGGACAAAAAGTTGTGCCGCGCGTAGCGTGGCAAAATTTTTTGGCCACGCCCATTTTTGTGTCCACACCCCCTAATTACCATGCTCATTTTACAAATTGTATGGTATGTTACACATTGTATGGTATGATACAGAATAGTGAAGCTTAGGCCTAAGAAAACACTAAAAAATAGACCGTTTTGGCACTGATGAAAAATGGAAATAATGCAAACCACCAGTGCAAAAATAAGAGCACTGCAGCACATGCAATTGCATAAGACGGTGAAGCCTGTAACACCTAGTCCATCAACCTGTACAATCAACACTTGCATGCCACCTACCTTGCACATATTTTTACTTAAATATTATTGGGTAATAATAATATTATTACTTGGGGGTAATAACATAGTGCTGCATGGAGGAAGGCAAATAGATAAAAAAGATAAGCCAAAAATTGTATGTAGCTGGTTACCTGATCAGCTAGCGTGACCTTCCAGCAAGGCCCTACAGGGGCTCCCGGACACATCAATCCCTTAACTCCAATTCCCCAGTCTGTTTTCTCGCCTCTCTCCGTACAGCCCCGCCCCCTCAGAGTGGCCGGGTAATCGCACAAGTCATTGAAAACTCTCTGATTCGACGCAGGCACGCAGCAACTATTGCTCTCATCCTGTGTTCACTCCGGAAACTGCCGAGAAGCAGGGAAGAAGCAAGGAAGATCCGACGCGGGACATTTTCACCTGCTATCCGGGATGGCGGGACAGGCAGGTAAAATCGTGACTGTCCCGCCTGATCCGGGACACTTGGGAGGTATGATAAAGGTCTGTTTGAAAGGAGAAGGGAAGGTTCCAGAAGCTAGGGAAGAACTGAAGATGTGAATAAGTAGTGGCATAAGTTCTGCAACACAGTGAGTAGAGAAGAAGGCATAGGGTCAAGAGGACAAATTGAGGAGGACAAGAGAAGTTTGGAGACTTCAGACATTGTTACTGGAGGGAAGGAATTAAGAAGCATCAACTCCTGAGGGGATAGTGTCAGGTTTATAGATAGTGTTAATGGGGGATGGAGAAGAGAATTTGTCATGGCAGCAAAGGGTTGACACTGCAAACATTTCGTTTTGGATCCAAAAAGAGACCCTTAATCAGACCCTTCGGCATATCTGCCTTTGGAGACAATTCAGAGTTACACCATTTGGGTAAGGACGCTGGACCAGTCTGTCCTTTTTGATCTGGTGATCACAGAAAGGAGCTGGAGAGAATTACGAGAAAAAATATGGATTATAGGATTCACATCCTCATATTTGTTATGAGGAGAGCATAGGCTTCCTAATTATACCAAACAGGGCCAGCCTATATCCACCAGTTAGAAGGGATGGTTCCTGGGGGACTGGAATATGAGGCACACCTCATATTTGGCATCATTCTGATCTCCCCCATATGGATCACCTCATGCCCCTATTTTTACTATAATGTTGTTTTACTGGCAAGCCCTAGTATCATATTGCACAAAATCTGGCCTGAAACCAGCAACCACCGACAGAGAGTAATTAATGACATTGTCCTGGGCACAATCTAATAGCGTAAGCAAGGAAAACCTGGGAGGCAGAAGGTATCTGCTCAAGTGATTTTATTGGTATTTAACACTACATGTTTTGAGCCTCCTGGCTCTTTGTCAAGTGGGCACTCCTACCTCATGCATAAGATAATGAGGGTGAGGGAGGGTGTCCAGCAGCCCACTAAAGAAGAACTAAAATCTAAAAATGAATATGTCTAAAAATTCCATGTTTAAATACTTTTATATGTACTGTATATTGTGAGTGGGTCCCTAAGCTCAGTAAGTGACAGCAGCACAGAGCATGTGAATCAGTGAATCAGCAGAAAAGAAGATGGGGAGCTACTGGGGCATCTTTGGAGACACAGATCTTTACTGCTAAAGGGCTGTGGTTGCCTTGGGCTGGTACAGAAGCACAAAACATCATGTACAACATTTCTACCTACTTCTTTAATGAAGTTTTACTTCTCCTTTAAAAGATCATCTGATGTAATCATGACTGCCATAGATGAGGACTTACCTATGTGAGAGTATGTGCCCAAGTTTCTAACACTTGCCTCAGGGGGACATAAATAAATTCGAGCTTGGAGCATTTATTATAGTAATAGTCCTCCATGCTGGCTCACCTTGTACCTCTCCTTGTTGAACTCCTTATCAAACTCATCCAGATCACTTGAAAATTAATAACCCTTGCAGATTTTTATCCGAGCAATTGCTCTTTACTAAAGATGTCTTTATAAATAGGGAGAGTAGAAGCTGGTACTGTCGCAAAAAGGTCTGGGGAATCACAATTGATCAAGCACCAAACTGGCCTCCAGCTGTGACAGAGTGAGAGCAGAGTAAGACTAAAGATGAATACAGAGATAAAGTGACTTGCAAAGTTTGTTTTTAGTGGGGAAGGTGGTCTGCATGAGGTCCGGTTAAGATGGACTCTGTGTGAGCTCCAGCCACGGGCCTTATTATTCCTGTATCCAATCCTGGAACTGGTTACTCTTCCCACACTAAACTGCAGCCAAATATGGGAGAAAATAGTTCCTGGTGCACAAGTTGATGGGCCTGCACAGCACAACCAGCAAGAAGTCGGAGGCACACATGGCAAGTTCTACACAAGATGGTGCCGGCTCCCCAAGAACTCAACCCTAGGAAGCGCACTCTGGGACAATGCCAAACCTGTGGCAGCGGCAATGCAAAAACTGGTGCCGTTTTCTAGATACACACAGTGGCAGAGTTCCCACAGAGGTAGGAAATCCCCCACACTCTGACTGTGCAAGTACCACTGCATCATACCCAGACACAGCAAATGCCCAAACTTCCCCAGCAGCAGGCTGCAAATACTTCTCCCCATTGAACCTACACTGGCTGAAATATTGGGCATTAACGCTAGCAACCACACTGCCCTAATCACATAATTCGATTAAATAAAAATAGACTTTGCCATATTAAAACAGATTGTAGAGAACATCAGGGAAAGGCCCCGGGGGCCAGAAACTAGAATTGGGGACTTAGAGGACATAATATCCCCACTTCCTGGTCGGACTAAAAGTTCTGATAAACGTATTACAGACCTTGAGGCAAAAGCAGATGATCTGGAAAATTGCTTACACAAAACAATATCCGTATTTTAGGTCTCCTTGAATGGGCTGAAAGCCCCAACATTAAAATAGTTCCTGTAAAAATGTCTCAAAAACAAGTTTGGCATGGCAGCCTACACCCCGATGTTTACTATTGAAAGAGCCCATCGGTACCCAGCAGGCCCCAGCTCCAGGGGCACCACAAAGACCCATGATCGACAAGGTCTTAAACTACAAAGACAGGGATGCTGCTCTGACCAAAGCTCAGAAGCTGGAGACATAATGCATGAAAACTACAAAGTATCACTGTATCCAGACTTTTCCTCCGAAGTAAGGAAGCAGAGAGCCAAATTCACAGAAGCAAAGAAACCACTGACAAATACCATACACAATGATCTTCCCCAGATCAGCAGGGCAGATACATTGTACTCCATGGCTTATTTCAGGGCTAACTAATCACAACAATAGTTGTGTACATGCCCCCATCCTTTAATCATGTGGTCTTATAATGCATAAAATGCTTACGCTCCCCATGGCCCCTCTAATACTCATGGGGGATTTTAATGCTATAACTGACCCTACAAGAAACAAAAAATTTATTTCATACTTACTGTAATTTTTGTTTCCTGGTTACTATGGGCAGCACTCACACCTCTGGGTTATCCCCGCCCCCGCTTTTAATAGGACAGAACAATTAAGTTAATTAAATTAACCCATGATTATATATAAACCCCTCCCCCCTCAGACCAGTGTCTTCTAAGTCCGAGCTTTAATTTCTTTGGGAGGGTTCGGCGTGAGTGCTGCCCATAGTAACCAGGAAACAAAAATACGGTAAGTATGAAATAAATTTTTTGTTTTTCCTGGTCACTATGGCAGCACTCACACCTCTGGGTTAGTACCTTAGCAGTCAGAGAGGGTGGGAGAAAGAAATTCAAATAAACCTCTTCATTTGCAGAATAGTGTATTTATTTTGCAGATTTTACTGCTTCCAATACTTTTTTGCCAAATAAAGTATTATCTGGTGAAAACACATTAACATGATAATGTCTCAAGAATGTGTTGGCTGAAGACCAAGATGCTGACTTGCAAACTTGCTCCAACGTAGCTTCTGCCTGAAACGCCCAAGAAGCGCTCAATGCTCTGGTGGAGTGTGCCTTTAACCCTCTTGGAATTTTACGTCCTGATGACTGATAAGCCAAGTGGATACATTTTACTATCCATCTACTTATTGTAGATACTGCAGCTGCTTGTCCCTTCCTGTTACCGTCAGGAATTACAAACATTCTATTTGATTTTCTCCACTCCTTTGATCTTCTTAAATATACTGATATGCATCTAACTAGATCTAGCGTGTTCCATATTTTTTCCTGTTCTGAAGCAGGTTCTGGAAAAAATACTGGCAAGATTGATTCTTGATTTATGTGGAAAGTTGACACCACCTTGGGCAGATACTCTGGCACTGTCCTTAACACCACCCGATGAGGTTGAATAACTGTAAAAGGTGGCTCTGCTGACAGCGCTTGTAAATCACTTACTCTTCTTGAGGAGGTGATTGCCGTAAGAAAAAGAGTTTTTAACGTCAGATTAATATCAGACACTTCTTCTATAGGCTCAAAGGGTCTGGATGTAAGCGCTTGCAATACCAAAGGTAAATCCCACGTGGCTGACAAAATCCTCCTTGGAGGCCTCAAATGCATTACTCCTGCCATAAATTTTGCTATATTTTCTTCCTTGGCCCATTGAACACCTGTTAATGCTGAGATAGCGGAGACTTGTGATTTCAATGTTCTCAGACTCAAGCCTTTATCAAACCCCAATTGAAGGAACTCTAGTACAGATGCAGCCACTTTGGTTTGTCTGTTTGACACAGAATAACTAAACACAGATATCCCATTTATCTCATTTAACACAGAAAACTGCGTCACAACATCCCATCTAATTAAGGCATTCACCATTGTTCACAATGGTGCTTTGGTATGCTAATGGAAAGGTTAAATGCATTAAATGAGTTAAGATGACTTTAGATAACGCAGTTTCTTCAATTAACCATGAGTCATGACGCATTTATCTCACAAATCCAAGTGGCTTCATCTGTACATGAGTAATTGCAATTTGTTCCGTTGTAATTTCTTTTGAAGAAAGCCATTGAGAAAATACTTGCCAGACTCTATCATATGCTTTGTTTGTTGAAAACTTTCTGGCCGACATCATAGTATTTATCACCGAGTCCGAAAACCCTTCTTTACTCAACCTGCTCCTTTCAATCGCCAAGCTTTCAGGCACAACCTTCTTGAGCAAGGGTGGTTGACTGGTCCCTGCGTCAATAAGTTTACTCTGTGGGGGAGTTGAAAGGGCTCTTCCACTATCATTGACTTCGGTAACGTGTACCAAAACCTCCTCGGCCAGTCTGGAATGATGGCTATCATTTCTGCTTTGACTGCCTTGATTTTTCTCAATACTTGAGGAATCAGAGGTATGGGATCAAATATGTATAGGAGACCCTTGCTCCATGATTGATGAAAAGCATCCATTGCTATTGCTTGGGGACAATGATATCTCGAAACAAACTTCTCTATTTTGCAATTGGCTGGAGTGGCCATCAAATCTACTTCTGGCATGCCCCATCTCCTCACAATCTGAGCAAAAACCTCCGGATGAAGCTCCCATTCGTGTCTGTCTATTACTGACCGACTGAGAAAATCTGCTACCACATTCTTCCTCCCTGGAAGATGCAGAGCTGAAATATTCTGTAGATTTTCTTCTGCCCAAACCATGATGGGACGAAGCTCCGTCATGAGACTTAGACTGTGTGTTCCTCCTTGTCTTCTTATGTACGCTACTGCTGCGACATTGTCTATCTTCACCATCAATGATGTTCCCCTCAATCGATGCTCGCAACGCTGAATCGCTGTAATGAACTTACCCTGGTGGTCTAGTGGCAGCGGGGTCCACGCCGCGTCCTCGGCGTGGACGCCCGCTGTGCTGCCTTCTTCCTCCTTGCCGGCTCCTCTAGGGCGCGCGTGATGACGCCAGCGCGTAATTGGCGCGAAATTCAAATGTTTAAAAGGGGAATTTGGCTTTCAGGTAATTGCCCGTTGTTAGGTTCAATTTAGCTTGTTCCTGGGTGCTATTACCTTATTCCTGATATACCTACCGTGTTTGACCCTTGCCTGCCTATTTACTACGCTGATCTCTCTAATCCTGACCTTTTGCCTGTCTGTTAACTCCGAACTCTCCAATCCTGACCTTGCTAGCCTGTGACTATTCTGACATCTCCAATCCAGACCTCTGCCTGTCCATTGACCATTCTACGCTTGCTCCATCCTGATTTTGGCCTGTCTGACTTCTCTACTGCTTGGGCTGGCCCGGCCTGCCTGTCCTGTGGCTTCCTATCTTCCAACATCCTTGTAAGACAGTCGTGCCCCATTGCCTGCCAGAATTTATGCTTTGCACCTCTCGTTAAGTCCAGGTGGCATCTGAGTACGCCGAGGGCTCCTCCCGAGGCCAAAGGCGGTCACTTAACTGGTGAAGTCGAGCCGAGACCAGGGTGCTTGGCATCTGTTCTGGTGTAGGGTGCCGACCGTGACAGTACAACGGGCCATGAGAAAGAAGAAGATGGAAGAAGCTCCTGCTATTCCGCAAACCACTGAACTGCTGTATTCGACCCTCCTCCAGCGCCTCGATGAACAAGAGGGGAAGCAGAATTTCATTATTCAAGGTCTGCGGTCTCTCTCCGAGAGGTTGGATGCACAGCAATCTGAGACTCCTGAAGGGTATGTTCCGTCAGCTACTCTGGGTAATAGAGGTTTTTCCCATGACCCAAAAATCCCCTTCCCTGATAAGTTTAGTGGGGATAGAAGTACATTTTTTTGTTTTTCAAGAGGCATGTAAGTTATACCTCAGTTTTTTGCCTCACAACTTCCCTACTGGTGAGGATGAAGTAAGGTTCGTTATGACCTTACTACAAGGTGACCCACAAGTCTGGGCACTAAGATTACCTCCCTCTGACCCTGCCCGTCTTTCCCTAGAAGCATTTTTTGCTACCATGGCCATGTTATACGATGACCCGATTCCGCTATTCGTAAACTCCGTCAAGGGAAAAGAGTTATTGAGTATTGTACTGAATTCCGCCGCTGGTCAGTTGAGACGGGGTGGAATGATACTGCTCTTCGTAGTCAATTCCGGGTGGGTCTTTCTAGCTCTGTCAAAAATAGCCTGGTAAATTACCCTCCTTCATCCACTTTGGATGACCTCATGAAGTTAGCCATCCAAATTGATAGGAGGCAAAGGGAGATACGAGCTGAGGGGGTTACTGATTTCTCTACTATACGTAATGACGAGTTACCAACTTCCTCGTTTCCTAACCCTCAGGGGGAACCCATGCAATTGGGGGCTACACACTTGCCTTCTGAGGAAAGGGCCCGTAGGCGATCTCTGGGTCTATGCATGTATTGTGGTGATAAGGGGCATTTCCCTAAAAATTGTCCCAAGAGGCCTGGAAATTCTCTAAACCTTGGTGGAGAAGGGAAGCTCCATTTGGATAGAGAGATTTCCTCTCCCCAATTTGCCTCAAAAAATTTAGTACCTGTAGTTTTATCCTGGCCTGGGGGTTCTGTTACAGTTTTGGCCTTAGTGGATTCGGGGGCTGGGGGAAATTTTTTAGATGCTGCCTTCGCAGAAAGGTATAATATTCCCCTTAATCCCCTCACACCTCCTATGAGGATTTCTGCTATTGATAAAAGCCCACTGGGGTCAGGTTTGGTAACCCAAAAATCTAAAGCATTATCCATGTGTGTGAACAATATGCATTATGAAAAATTAGCTTTTCACATTCTTGACGGTTCCTTGTCCCCGTTAATTTTGGGGTTACCATGGCTACAGGTACACAACCCCCACATTGATTGGGTAACTGGGGAGGTTATTCAGTGGGGTTCCAAGTGCAAAGACTCATGTCTAGCTTCCCCTCTAATGGTTGCGGTTACTTCCCTAGAGGAACTCCCTTCTGTCAAGCATTGTTCTAAGTCTTGTTCTGGGGTACATAATTCCCTATTGGCAGCTGCATCCGCTCAGAAAAGAGCAACAGATAAATCCCATAGGGAAGTATCCAAATTTCAAGTTGGGGACTTGGTTTGGGTATCCACAGGGAATATTAAGCTTAAAATTCCAGCTCTTAAGCAGGGGCCCAAAGTTATAGGTCCATACCCTATTGTCGAAATTGTGAGCCCAACCTCTGTCCGCCTTGAGTTACCTGAGTTATTTTTATTATCTAACCTGTTTCATGTTTCTGTGTTAAAACCAGCCATACAGGTCCACCAACAATCAAGTCCTCTTCCAGTGTTGGAGGAAAATCTGGTCAAGTCCGATGCCAGGGTGGACTACCTTAGGAGACAATCCCATCCCAGGTCTCCTGGTAAGGTTGAGGGTCCACTGGCCCCTCCTAGAGGGGGGTACTGTAATGAACTTACCCTGGTGGTCTAGCGGCAGCGGGGTCCACGCCGCGTCCTCGGCATGGACGCCCGCTGTGCTGCCTTCTTCCTCCTTGCCGGCTCCTCTAGGGCGCACGCGCCGCGCGTGTGCATTATTTAAAGGCGCAGTCGCGCTGGCGTGATGACGCCAGCGCGTAATTGGCGCGAAATTCAAATGTTTAAAAGGGGAATTTGGCTTTCAGGTAATTGCCCGTTGTTAGGTTCAATTTAGCTTGTTCCTGGGTGCTATTACCTTATTCCTGATATACCTACCGTGTTTGACCCTTGCCTGCCTATTTACTACGCTGATCTCTCTAATCCTGACCTTTTGCCTGTCTGTTAACTCTGAATCCTGTCCTTGCTAGCCTGTGACTATTCTGACATCTCCAATCCTGAACTCTGCCTGTCCATTGACCATTCTACGCTTGCTCCATCCTGATTTTGGCCTGTCTGACTTCTCTACTGCTTGGGCTGGCCCGGCCTGCCTGTCCTGTGGCTTCCTATCTTCCAACATCCTTGTAAGACAGTCGTGCCCCATTGCCTGCCAGAACTTATGCTTTGCACCTCTCGTTAAGTCCAGGTGGCATCTGAGTACGCCGAGGGCTCCTCCCGAGGCCAAAGGTAGTCACTTAACTGGTGAAGTCGAGCCGAGACCAGGGTGCTTGGCATCTGTTCTGGTGTAGGGTGCCGACCGTGACAATCGCTTTCCATACTGCTCTCAATTCTAACACATTGGCCGGTAGTGTCTGTTCCTTGTCTGACCACCGACCCTGTAGATACACATTGTCCATGTGTGCTCCCCATCCGAAAGGGCTGGAGTCCGTGGTCAAAACTTTCCAACTGATCTCTTTCAACACCTGACCTTGTGCTAGTTTCTCCTCCTTTAACCACCATTTCATCTCTTCCATTACTTGAGTCAGAATCCATATCTTCTGATTCCAATCTTGTAATTTTGGATCCCATTGACTCAAAAACATTCTCTGCAGAGGCCTGACATGCCATCTTGCCCATCTCAGCATTGGAAAAGTTGAATTTAGGAGTCCCAAAATACTGCTCATTTCTCTTGCTGAACATGTGGACCTTCTCATAAGACCTTTGATTGTCTGCTTTATTTTGTTCTTTTTCTCTTCTGGCAGCACTACCACTGCCTGATATGTCAGAAATCTGGCCCCCAAATATATCAAATCCTGTGTCGGCCGCAACTGACTTTTTTCTAGATTGAACACCCAACCGTGATCCTGTAAATACCGGATAACATACTCTCTTTGTTGTTCTAGTGTGTTGGGATTCTGTGAGTTTATCAACATGTCGTTGAGATAATGAAAAATGTGTATTCCCAACTTTCTGATTTCCGCAATGAGAGACTGCAGTACCTTTGAAAAGACTCGGGGTGAAGTTGCTAACCCAAAAGGGAGGCATCTGAACTGATAATGACTTCTCTGATCTATCGCAAATCTTAGGAACTTGTGATGTGCGGCTACTATGGGAATATGGAAATAAACATCTTTTAAATCCAAAGATAGAAGCCAATCCCCCTCTTGCACTTCCTTTATGATTGAAAAATTGATTCCATCTTGAATCTCTTTATTTTCAGATATTTGTTTATTGGTCTTAAATCCAGCACTGGACGAAAATCCCCTGTCTTCTTTCGTAACATGAACAAGACTGAATAAATCCCCTGTCCCTGAAAATGTTGAGGGACTGGTTGAATAGTGCCTTCCTCCAACAATTGTTGTACATAATTGTTCAATATTTCTCTTTGTTGTCTCTTCTTGGGAATTTTGACATGACAAATTGATTGATTTTCGAATTCCAGACAGTATCCTTGCCTGATGGTTTGCAATACCCACTGATCTGTCACCGACTTTGCCCAAACCTCTGCAAAATGTATTAACCTTCTGGGTATTTTTGAAGTTTGGGCTGTCAAAACTTCAAAACTTTCTTGAAGGTCTGGTAACCATTCCTCTACCCCTTTGACCTTTAAAGAGAGAGTATTGACCTCCTCTCCAATGGCTAGGCTGTTCAAATCTGCCTGAAGGTCCCACTTGTCTCTGCTCTTTGGATGCCTTGTCTCGAAAGGAAGCTCGATTTTATCCAAAATCCGATGTCCTAAAAGATCTCTTCTCTTGTGGTAAAAATACACTTTTACCCCCTGTAACCTTCTTAATTATGTCATCCAACTTTGTTCCAAACAACATATTCCCTTCAAAAGGCAAATTACACAGATTCATTTTAGAAGCTTTGTCCGCACTCCATGCCCACAAAGCTCTTCTTGCAGCTACTGACAAAGCCATTGCCCTTGATGAGGTCTAACTAGATCCACTGAAGCTTCAGTAACAAAGTCTGTCGACAGTTTTAACTCTGCTAATGCTTCTATAATGTTCCTTCTATCCACTCCTTCTCTTAAAGCTGTTTCCACGTTTTGTAACCACATCTGCATTGCCCTAGACACCGATGTAAGAGCTAAGTCTGGCCTACAAGTGGCCCCTAAAGCCAGATAGGTTCTCTTCAAAGAAGCCTCCATCTTCCTATCCATAGGATTAAAAAAGAGATAACATCCTCCACTGGTAACAGGGTTTTCTAGATAACCTTGATACTGCTGCATCAACTTTTGGTGGTTTATCCCAGATTAGTTCTTCATCTGTAGAAAAAGGATACAATTTTTGGACCTTTTGTGGAATTGGGAATTTTGAATCTGTTTTATTCCATTCTTTTATTACAATTTCTTTTATTATTTCATGCAGAGGAAAAGTTGACCTTTCCTTTTTTAGAAACTTAAAAGGATTTGAGGAAGAGGATTGTTGCTCTGGCTTTTCCGGAAGTTCCAATTGCTCCCTAACTGCCTTTATTAAAGTTTCTACTAAAGTAAACTCAAAGGCTGAACTATCTCCTTCCTCCATCGAACCGTCTTCATCTGAATCTACAGGTGATCGATAAGCCATAGAAGCATAACTTGTTGATTGCAAATGTGATGAAAAGTTTTCTTCTCTGACATTCTTAGTGGCCAACTTTACTCCTTCAGTTACAGCTTCTCTAATCCATTTCATTACTTCTGCAGTATCCGCTGCTGCATCACCTGCTAACCTTCTGGTGCAGCGCTCACACAATTTTGAATGTTTAAGGGCTTGATTGTCACATGCCACACAGACTCTATGCTTCTCTTTTGAGACAGCTTTCCTTGGGGTAGGCACACTGTAACAATATCAGAAAGAAAATGTCTTGATATATGCACTCTTTTAGAATTATTAACCACTTACCAATAGTGGCTCACCTCCTAATATTACTGGCAGCATTTTCAGGGCTACTAGGCACTTAAGGTAATGAGGTCATCACTGAGAAAAAGAAACAAAAAAATTAATTCTACATTTTAACCTAGAAACAAAAACTGTGTCCAGGAGGAAAAAGTATATACCTTGTGCGAATAAATTCTCCCAAACCAGACTGCTGAGTAGAGATGTCGCGAACTGTTCGCCGGCGAACTTGTTCGCGCGAACATCGGGTGTTCGCGCTCGCCGGAAGTTCGCGAACGTCGCGCGACGTTCGCCATTTTGGGTTCGCCATTGTTGGCGCTTTTTTTTGCCCTCTCACCCCAGACCAGCAGGTACATGGCAGCCAATCAGGAAGCTCTCCCCTGGACCACTCCCCTTCCCTATAAAAACCGAAGCCCTGCAGCGTTTTTTCACTCTGCCTGTGTGTGCTGAAGAGATAGTGTAGGGAGAGAGCTGCTGCCTGTTAGTGATTTCAGGGACAGTTGAAAGTTTGCTGGCTAGTAATCGTTTTGATACTGCTCTGTTATTGGAGGGACAGAAGTCTGCAGGGGTTTGAGGGACATTTAAGCTTAGGTAGCTTTGCTGGCTAGTAATCTACCTTCTACTGCAGTGCTCTGTATGTAGCTGCAGTGGGCAGCTGTCCTGCTTCTGATCTCATCTGCTGACTGCTGCAATAACAGTAGTCCTTGTAAGGACTGCTTTTATTTATTTTTTTGTTGTTTTACTACTACTACTACTACTACTATAAGAGCCCAGTGCTATTAGTCTAGCAGTGTTGGGGAGTGGGACTGGTGTGCTAATCTGCTGCTCCTAGTAGTTCAGCAGCACCAACTTTAATTTTTTTTTTTTAATATTCATTTTTGTTTTATTTTACTTTTTTTTATTTTACTACCGCTGTAGTAGTGTATAAGTTGACCATTTAGGCATTATTTGCCCTGTAGGCATTTTTTGCCCAGTGTGTTATTCAACCAACTGCCATCTAGCTGTGTGACCTTGTTCACATTCTGTCTAAATATCCATAATATTACCGTCTCCAGAAAAAACACCGGAGTGACTTTTTTCAAGCAGCCATAATAAATTTTACGTAATCCGTATCCATCGCTGTAGTAGTGTATAAATTGACCTTTTAGGCATTATTTGCCCTGTAGGCATTTTTTGCCCAGTGTGTTATTCAACCAACTGCCATCTAGCTGTGTGACCTTGTTCACATTCTGTCTAAATATCCATAATATTACCATCTCCAGAAAAAACACCGGAGTGACTTTTTTCAAGCAGCCATAATAAATTTTACGTAATCCGTATCCATCGCTGTAGTAGTGTATAAATTGACCTTTTAGGCATTATTTGCCCTGTAGGCATTTTTTGCCCAGTGTGTTATTCAACCAACTGCCATCTAGCTGTGTGACCTTGTTCACATTCTGTCTAAATATCCATAATATTACCGTCTCCAGAAAAAACACCGGAGTGACTTTTTTCAAGCAGCCATAATAAATTTTACGAGATCCGTATCCACCGCTGTAGTAGTGTATACGTTGATCTTGTGGGCAGTATTTGCACAGTGTTTTCTTCAAACCGCCATCTAGCTGTGTGAGCTTGTTCACATTTTGTCTAAATATTGATAATATTATCGTCTCTAGAAAAACCACTTGAGTTACTTTTTTTCAAGCAGCATTCATATATTTTACGTAATCCGTATCCACCGCTGTAGTAGTGTATACGTTGACCTTGTAGGCATTATTTGCACAGTGTTTTCTTCAAACCGCCATCTAGCTGTGTGAGCTTGTTCACATTTTGTCTAAATATTAATAATATTATCGTCTCTAGAAAAACCACTTGAGTTACTTTTTTTCAAGCAGCATTCATATATTTTACGTAATCCGTATCCACCGCTGTAGTAGTGTATACGTTGACCTTGTAGGCATTATTTGCACAGTGTTTTCTTCAAACCGCCATCTAGCTGTGTGACCTTGTTCACATTTTGTCTAAATATTGATAATATTATCGTCTCTAGAAAAACCACTTGAGTTACTTTTTTTCAAGCAGCATTCATATATTTTACGTAATCCATATCCACCGCTGTAGTAGTGTATACGTTGACCTTGTAGGCATTATTTGCACACTGTTTTCTTCAAACTGCCATCTAGCTGTGTGTTATTATCGTTTCCAGAAAAACCAACTGAGTTTTTGTTGTTGTTGTTTTTTTAAAAATAATGCCAGGCAAAGGCAGGCCGCCACGCAGAGGCCGTGCTAGGGGCCGTGCTGCTATGCAATCCTGTGGCCCTAGCAAATTGCCCAGTTTTAAAAAGCCAATGACCCTGAACTCCCAAAATGCTGAAGAGGTAGTTGACTGGCTTACACAGCACACCCCATCCTCTACCGTTTCTAACTTTACCACAACATCCTCCTCATCCTCCACACCCGCCATTGCCGCCAATGCCGCCAACTTCTACTGTTACCGCCAGATCGCACACTTCCAAAAAGTCAGCAGTGTGGGATTTTTTTAATGTGTGTGCCTCTGACAAAAGCATTGTAATTTGCAATGAGTGCAGTCAGAAACTGAGCCTTGGTAAGCCCAACAGCCACATAGGTACAACTTCTATGCGAAGGCACATGAGCGGCAAGCACAAAGCACTTTGGGAGCAACACCTCAAAGGCAACAGGCAAACTAAAAGCCACACTCCTTCTGGTCCAGCATCTTACTGCTCTACCTCTGCTCTCCTTGACCCGTCTGAACCACCCTCCACTCCGCCTTCCACCTTGACCACCTGTTCCCATTCCCAGTCATCTGCCACCAGCCAAGTTTCTGTGAAGGCCATGTTTGAGCGTAAGAAGCCAATGTCTGACTGTCACCCCCTTGCCCGGCGTCTGACAGCTGGCTTGTCTGCACTCTTAGCCCGCCAGCTTTTACCATACCAGCTGGTGGACTCTGAGGCCTTCCGCAAATTTGTAGCAATTGGGACACCGCAGTGGAAGGTACCCAGCCGCAATTTTTTTTCTAAAAAGGGAATACCACACCTGTACCAACATGTGCAGAGCCAAGTTACCGCATCTCTGTCACTTAGTGTTGGGCCAAAGGTCCATATGACTACTGACGCATGGTCCTCCAAGCATGGTCAGGGCAGGTATGTCACCTACACTGCCCACTGGGTGAACTTGGTAATGGCTGGGAAGCAGGGAATGGGTAGCTCAACAACAACAGTGGAGTTGGTGTCACCGCCACGGATTGCACGCGGTTCTGCCACCACCTCTACTCCTCCATCGCTCTCTACCTCGTCTTCTTCCTCTTCTTCTTCTTACTCTGCTGCTGGGTCCTCCTTCTCCTCCTCCACACCTGTGCACCCCCAGCTCCCCCTAGGCTATTCGACGTGCCAGGTACGCCGTTGTCACGCTGTCTTGGGGATGACGTGCCTGGAAAGCAAAAACCATACCGGATCTGTACTCCTGTCATCTCTGCAGTCACAGGCCGATCGGTGGCTGACCCCACACCAACTGCAGATCGGAAAAGTGGTGTGTGACAATGGAAGCAATCTGTTGGCAGCGTTGAGACTAGGCAATTTAACACATGTGCCCTGCATGGCACATGTGTTAAATTTAATAGTCCAACGTTTTGTCTCCAAGTACCCAGGATTCCAGGACGTTCTCACCCAGTCCAGAAAGGTGTCGGCCCATTTCAGACGTTCCTACACAGCCATGGCACGCCTTGCTGACATTCAGCAGCGCTACAACATGCCAGTCAGGCGTTTGATTTCTGACAGCCAGACTCGCTGGAATTCAACGCTCCTTATGTTGGAACGTCTGCTGCAACAACAAAGGGCCGTCAACGAGTACCTTTTTGAACTGGGTGGTAGGACTGGATCTGCACAGCTGGGGATTTTTTTCCCCCGTTACTGGGTGCTTATGCGCGATGCCTGCAGGCTCATGCGACCTTTTGAAGAGGTGACAAATATGGTCAGTCGCACCGAAGGCACCATCAGCGACCTAATACCCTTCGCTTTATTCCTGGAGCGTGCCGTGCGACGAGTGACAGATGAGGCTGTAGACCAGCGTGACGAGGAGCTGGAAGCGCACGATTTCTGGTCGGAATCACCAGAACGAACCCAGGCACCTGCTGCAACGCAGGGAGAGGTGCCAGAAGTGGAGTCAGAGGAGGAAGGTGGCTTTGTGGAGGAGGAGGAGGAGGACCAACAGGAGCAGGCTTCCCAGGGGGCTAGTGGTGACCTTTTGGGGACCCCTGGTCTTGTACGTGGCTGGGGGGAGGAGACCGTGGATGATGCAGTCCTTGATAATGAGGAAGCGGAGATGGATAGCTCTGCATCCAACCTTGTGAGAATGGGGTCTTTCATGCTGTCATGCCTGTTGAAGGACCCCCGTATCAAGAGGCTTAAGGAGAAGGACCTGTACTGGGTCGCAACGCTACTAGACCCTCGGTACAAGCATAAAGTGTCAGAAATGTTACCAACATACCACAAGTCCGAAAAGATGCGGCATTTACAAACCAGCCTGCAAAACATGTTGTACAATGCTTTTAAGGGTGATGTCACTTCAGGAACTCATCAACATTCCAGGGGCAGAGGTGCCAGTAATCCTGCCACGAGCACACCTGCAAGGACAAAGCCCTTTGGCCAGTCTGTAATGTCAGACATGCAAATGTTTTTCTGTCCAAGGCAGCGCCACAACCCTTCTGGATCCACCCTCAAAGAACGCCTCGACCGCAGGTAGCGGACTACCTGGCATTAACTGCAGATATCGACACTCTGAGGAGCGATGAACCCCTGGACTACTGGGTGCGCAGGCTTGATCTGTGGCCAGAGCTGTCACAATTTGCCATGAACCTCTTGTCTTGCCCAGCCTCAAGTGTGCTCTCAGAAAGGACCTTCAGTGCAGCAGGAGGGATTGTAACTGAGAAGAGAACTCGCCTAGGTCACAAAAGTGTCGATTACCTGACCTTTATTAAAATGAATGAGGGGTGGATCTCGGAGGGTTACTGCACGCCGGAAGACTTGTTCTGACTTCTATGCAGCTGTCCTTCTCTTCAAGCCTCATGACTCCACACACAGCTGTCCTTTAGCGTCCTCCTCCTCCCTCCGCCACCGTTACAAACTAGGGTGCAAACCCTACTGGTTTAATTTTTTCTGGCCTCTGTGCTTCAGTGGCTGCAACCAAAAAAACTGGGCAAACAATGTCTACAAGGTCAACGTATGGCAAAAAATGACTATTTTCAGCATTTATATGGCATATTTTTTCTGGCAACTGTGCTTCAGTGGCTGCGTCCAAAAAAATGCATATTTTCTGCATTTATATGGCATAATTTTTCTGGCCTCTGTGCTTCAGTGGCTGCAACCAAAAAAATGCATATTTTCTGCATTTATATGGCATAATTTTTCTGGCCTCTGTGCTTCAGTGGCTGCAACCAAAAAATTTTATATTTTCTGCATTTATATGGCATAATTTTTCTGTCAACTGTGCTTCAGTGGCTGCGACCAAAAAAATGCATATTTTCTGCATTTATATGGCATAATTTTTCTGGCCTCTGTGCTTCAGTGGCTGCAACCAAAAAAATTTATATTTTCAGCATTTATATGGCATAATTTTTCTGTCAACTGTGCTTCAGTGGCTGCGACCAAAAAAATGCATATTTTCTGCATTTATATGGCATAATTTTTCTGGCCTCTGTGCTTCAGTGGCTGCAACCAAAAAAATTTATATTTTCAGCATTTATATGGCATAATTTTTCTGTCAACTGTGCTTCAGTGGCTGCGACCAAAAAAATGCATATTTTCTGCATTTATATGGCATAATTTTCTGGCCTCTGTGCTTCAGTGGCTGCAACCAAAAAAATTTATATTTTCAGCATTTATATGGCATAATTTTTCTGGCAACTGTGCTTCAGTGGCTGCGACCAAAAAAATGACTATTTTCAGCATTTATATGGCATATTTTTTCTGGCCTCTGTGCTTCAGTGGCTGCGGCCAAAAAAACTGGGCAAACAATGCCTACAAGGTCAACGACGTTGACCTTGTAGGCATTGTTTGCCCAGTTTTTTTGGCCGCAGCCACTGAAGCACAGAGGCCAGAAAAAATATGCCATATAAATGCTGAAAATAGTCATTTTTTGCCATACGTTGACTCAACGTATATGGCAAAAAATGACTATTTTCAGCATTTATATGGCATATTTTTTCTGGCAACTGTGCTTCAGTGGCTGCGACCAAAAAAACTGGGCAAACAATGCCTACAAGGTCAACGTATGGCAAAAAATGACTATTTTCAGCATTTATATGGCATATTTTTTCTGGCAACTGTGCTTCAGTGGCTGCAACCAAAAGAACTGGGCAAACAATGTCTACAAGGTCAACGTATGGCGAAAAATTACTATTTTCAGCATTTATATGGCATATTTTTTCTGGCAACTGTGCTTCAGTGGCTGCGTCCAAAAAAACTGGGCAAACAATGTCTACAAGGTCAACGTATGGCGAAAAATTACTATTTTCAGCATTTATATGGCATATTTTTTCTGGCAACTGTGCTTCAGTGGCTGCGTCCAAAAAAACTGGGCAAACAATGCCTACAAGGTCAACGTATGGCAGTTGTTTAAAGAGAACAGTAGATTACTAGCCAGCAAAGCTACCTAAGCTAAAATGTCCCTCAAATCCCTGCAGACTTCTGTCCCTCCAATACAGAGCAGTATCAAGCAGATTACTAGCCAGCAAACTTACTATCATCTGTCCCTGAAATCACTAACAGCTCTCCCCCTACACTATCTCTTCCAAGCACACACAGGCAGATTTTTTGCCCTTGATCCCCCTCTGGCATGCCACTGTCCAGGTCGTTGCACCCTTTAAACAACTTTAAAATCATTTTTCTGGCCAGAAATGTCTTTTTTAGATGTTAAAGTTCGCCTTCCCATTGAAGTCTATGGGGTTCGCGAACCGTTCGCGAACCGCTCGCATTTTTGCGCAAGTTCGCGAATATGTTCGCGAACTTTTTTTCCGACGTTCGCTACATCCCTACTGCTGAGATCCGGAAAGGCGCATTGAACGCCAAAACTGTGTTGCAGAATGTTTTTTCACGCCGAACTAGCGTCTCCGCATCCCACAAACCGGAAGTGACGTCACCAGGAAACGCGACTTCGCTTTGGAACGCAGATTCCCTTCGCCGTCGCATCACTTCCTGTTCGTGGAACGCATATGCGTTTCAGTGTCATCCTAATACTGCAGAAGGAAACGCACAGTCCTTTGCGAACCGAAACGAAACGAACGATTAAAAGATCTTACCTAGTGCCGCCCAACACCCGGTCTGCGACTCAGGTAAAATATTTTTGAAAAATAAAACCCCATGGCTGCCTAATAACGGGGTATCGACTAGCTGATCTCCTCTGGGAGGAAATACATTGCATAGCCCTACCAGGGAGAGAGGCTAACTCCCCAGGCTATGGTCCCAAAATTGGGACCGTGTGAGCCACAAAATAAAAATTCTACCCCAAAAAGGGCTCCAAAAAGCGAGGACAGAAAAAAGACACTGGTCTGAGGGGGGAGGGTGTATATATAATCATGGGTTAATTTAATTAACTTAATTGTTCTGTCCTATTAAAAGCGGGGGCGGGGATAACCCAGAGGTGTGAGTGCTGCCATAGTGACCAGGAAAGACAAACTTTTGCCCACTACCACCTGCAATCAATATTTTTTTTAAATGGACTGGTGGATCTTTGTGCTATTATTAGTATTTCTGTTGGTTTGTATAAAATGGAATGAAGCTAAATGGATCTTTTATCTGAATTATAAAATCCCTACAGCTAGAAAAGCTGTAGTATTATTTAAAAATAATACATTTCATTTACCATTCAAGAGGTTCAAAAGTCCCTAAATTGAATTATTTATGCCTTAAAAGTTGTCCACAGTTGGTCACCACCTTGTAATTTTGTTAGGGCCGTCCTGTGCAAAATAATCCTCCAATGAGAATCTCATCTGATGTGTATCAATCTAGCTCCCTGTTCTTTGTTCCTGCAACTGGAGTTGGAAGCTTTACGCCCAGTTTCCAGTTTAAGTCTGTCCTTCATCCCCGTGTCTAATTCCAGTGTCATTTAATGAAGAAAAAAGTTACATAATCTCTATATGTAAAATAACAGCAAGATGCCTGACACAGTTCTGGGAATCAGAGATGGGAGGCCCAACTCTCTTTCTTTAAAGAAAACAAAAGTGAAACTTAAAACAGTTACTTGGAACCAGTTCTCATATTTGACACTGCAGTTATAGTGTCCCTGGGCTATATTAATGAATATAATAATATATAATATATAATGAATAATATATCTCCCAGCACCCTCCCACACATATGAGCTGATTTATTATTATATAATTTTCTAGTCTCTAGGAACTTCTTTAAACTCGATTTTGTGAGTTGCTTATAAAAACGAAAGTATTACCATATTTAAGAAAGTCTCAAATTAGTCAAACTCAAACGACTAATTTTCCCCCTTTTTCCTACAAAGTTTGGTGAATCTTTGTGAGTTTTCCCTGCCACAATTTACACTGAATTGATCAAATTCAGTTTTTCAAACTTCCTGTTTCCTGCCATGCAGTCCTTTTTTTTCATACAGGAAGTCTTCCAGTGACCATTTTAGGATGATGTGTGTATTAATCATTCACTTGCTATTTGGAAAAACTAGGAGTAGGATGCATTTAGAGAGCTGCCCAAATAAACTTGATATATTGAATAATGGCCATTCGGAGGTGGCAGGGGGAGGAGAGGGAGTGTATTTTCAGCTTGGAAGAGGTGGGGTTGGAGAGAAGGGTGAGTGGGGTTCTGAGCCAGGGGAGGGGTATATAGTTGGTCCCAAGGGAGTCAGGAAAGGTGAAAGGTCCCAGGCACTGATGTAGTAACATTATTGGTGGGCATCAGGGGTGAAATATGAATAGACAAATGAAAAACAAAGCTGACAGGTGGCAAATCTAAACAGAGTGGATTATATCTCATTACAAGTGCATGAAGGGGACAATAAGGGTGTTATGTATTGATGTTAATGTAATGCCAGTAGATGGCGCTGTTACATGTTAAACTGAGATGTGTCACTCTGCTCTGCTGATAATTGTTTCCCAAGTATCTGCCTCTCTATCTCTTCTTTTCTCCCAACTTGTTGGCAGTTCAGCCATGTTTTCCTCCCTAGTAAAGTTTGTTCTACTCCCAGCTACTGTGAACGTTTTGAGTACTACTACAGGGTCCAGAATATAATACTGGCGACAAGGATTGGGATATAACGCATACAAAATCTACAACTACAAGATCCCAGTGAGTAAAAGGGAACTTAAGAGGCTTTATTATTTCCATAATGGTGTCCCTGGGCCACATAGAGGAGTTTGACGTTGCCAGGCCATCCTCCTGGGATTCCTATGCAGAGAGACTGCAGTTCTTTCTAGAAGCAAATAAGGTGACAGACCCTGTGCAGAAACGTGCAGTTCTGCTGAGTGTTATAGGCTCAAAGACTTATGAGATTGTTCGCTCTCTGGTATCCCCCACTAAACCCAGTGACTGCTCATTTGAGGAAATTATTAAGCAGCTTAAAAATCATTTTGCACCCACAACATCTGAAACTGTTAAGAGGTTCCACTTTAACAGACGCAGCCAGCAGTCAGGTGAGAGTATTGCTGCTTATATAGCAGAGCTGCGCAGATTGGCAGAAAACTGCAATTTTGGCAGCAGCTGGGAATCCTTGCTAAGGGATCGTCTTGTGTGTGGGGTCAGGGATGTAGAACTGCAAAGAAGGCTTCTAGCAAGGCACAACCTAACCTTTGCTTTGGCCCAGGAGGAAGCACTTGCTTATGTGGCTGCATCTGCACACAGTGTCGGACTGGGCCGGCGGGACACCGGGAAAACCCCGGTGGGCCCCGGGCTCTTGTGGGCCCCGCCGGCCCAGATCCGCTACTTAGTGGGGCGGCGCGACCCCACTTTGTTTGGGGTCGCGGTAGAATAGAAGGGCTGCGCATGCGCACAAACGCGGCGCCGCGCGCATGCGCACAAACACGGCGCCGCGCGCATGCGCAATAGCCGCCTGCAGCACTCCGGAGCGGCAGTGGCGGCTGGAGGGGGGCCCTGGGGCAGTAGCCCCGGTGGGCCCCATGCCTCCCAGTCCGACCCTGTCTGCACATTCCAAGGAGATACAGGCCTCTACCAGTTCAGTTATTGCACCAGAGCTGCATCAAGTGTATAAAATGCCAGCATCAGCTCAGGTATCAGATCCAGTAAAATTAAGGTGCCACAGTTGTGGGGGTGGTCATCTGCGTGGAAACTGTAAATTCCAAAATGCTGTGTGTCACAAATGCAAGTGCCGCGGCCACATACAGTCTGCCGCCAAGTTGATAAAAGAAATTCACTTGTAATACTACAAGGATGGAGGTAGATACAGGCTGTGTCTATTCCTTAATTTCAGAGGAAACTTTCCATGCATTATGGCCCACTAAGGCCAACCTATTTTACCATGTGAAGTTAGACTTGTGGATTACAATAAAAAGCCTGTGGATGTTGTGGGCGCCTGCTTTGTTAAAGTCCACTATAGAAAAGACAGAGGAAAACTACGCCTTATTATTACAAAAGGACACAGAGAAAGCTTATTAGGAGTAGAGTGGTTTGAGGCCCTAGGCATTCAATTAACTGGAGTAAATTATGCAACAACAGAATCTTTGCAAAGCGTCCTCAAAGGCTTTAGGTGTATATTTAAAGAAGGCCTTGGCAAATTTAAGGGCTCACCAATATCATTCCTGCTGGATCCCAAAATATGCAAAATATGCATGAAGCCGCGACCTGTACCATTTGCTCTCTGTCCAAAAAAAGATGCCGAAATAGATCGCTTGGTGCAACAAGGAGTGTTTATTCCAATAACCTGCCCAACTTGGGCCACCCCAATAGTGCCTGTACTGAAGCCAAATGGAGAAGTGAGGATATGTGCTGACTATAAATGTACAATCAACAAGGCATTACAGGAACATCCATATCAAATTCCTGCTGTCAATCAGATTCTCAGCACCTTGGCTAAAGGAAAGTTATTTGCCAAACTTGATTTGGCTCAAGCATACCAGCAGTTACCAGTGGACAATGCAGCTGCTGATGCACAAACAATTATCACACACAAAGGAGCATTTAAAGCTACACAGTTGCAATTTGGAGTTTGCATTGCACCAGGTGTGTTCCAGAAATTGATGCATGACCTTCTTTCCAGCCTGCCAGGAGTGGTGCCATATTTTGATGATGTCCTCATTGGAGTAGACTCTATGGAATCATTAACTGAAAGGGTAAGAGCAGTATTACCAGTGATTTTCAGATGCTGGGTTAAAACTTAAGAGAGAAAAATGTGTTTTAGGAGTACCAAGTGTCGATTTCCTGGGATACAAAGTTGATGCAAATGGAATACATCCAACAGATGCAGAAGTAAAAGCCATTCATGAAGCTTCAGTTCTCAAAATAAACAGGAGCTTGCAAGCATTTCTCAGCCTATTAAATTTCTACCATTCCTTCTTGAAAGACAAAGCTACTGTGGCTGAGCCACTGCACAGACTACTGGACAAAAAATGGTACCTGGAAGTGGTCAGCCCTGTATGAGCAGTCATTCAAGGATGCCAAGAGACTCTTATCATCAGACCGTGTGCTAGTACATTATGATTTGTGTAAACCTCTTAACCTCTCATGTGATGCTTCTCCTTATGGAGCAGTCATACTGTAAGTGGCAGTCGTGAGGCTCCCATTGCATTCTATTCACGGACCATGAGTACCACAGAAAGGAATTACGCTCAGATTGATAAGGAAGCTTTAGCCATTGAGGCAGGGGTAAAGAAATTCCATTAGTACTTGTATGGCAGAAGTTTTGCTATTATTACTGATCACAAGCCTTTATTGGTTCTATTTAAAAATAATGGGCCTACTGCACAGATACTTTCTCCACACATGCTGAGATGCTGTTATTGCTAAAATGCATATGACTATGAGTTGAAGTACCGACCTTGTCTGAGGTCCTCATGCTAGAGTCATTACCTAGTCCCCCTCTGTAGGCATCAGATATTGCCTGCATGACAGCTACCTACCCAGTATTGTCTCGAGTGTTGAACTGGGTATGGAGGGGGTGGCCAAAAATAAGTTTAAAGGAAGAGTTCACACCTTTTGAGAAATGCCAGCATGAACTCTCTGCATACAAAGGTTTCCTTTTGTGGGGAAATGGTAATTCCCAAAGCAGGGCAAAACCATGTTCTTAAAGCCCTACTCGAGAGTCACCCAGGCATTGGTAAATTTGAAAGCCCTTGCTAGAAGTTATGTCAGGTGGCCTAAAATGGATGAATGTATTGAAAAAATGGGTAAAAAGTTGTGTTCCTTGCCAGACCAACCGCCATGCCCCTGCTAAGGCAGGGCAGAATATAATAAAGGGCAGAACCCTTCTCAAGGCCTCCAGTCTTTACTTGAGTTCTTGAAAATCTATGCCAGCAGCTGTTTCTTTTTAAAGGCTTGTAAGTTGCTCTACAACTCAGCAAACATCAAAAGTGTAATGGCCTACAAGATCTCAAGTAAAGGTTAGTTTACAGTTGCACATAAGCTCAAGGCTTGAGCTGCACCAGAAATAGTTAAAAGATAAATAGTGTCAAAAATGAAAGTCCAATTCCAGGTTGTCCAAGGTAAAAATACGTTGTTCTCCAATAAAGAAGCTTTAAGCATGCGTGCTTGTCTCATTTTAATTGCTTAATCTAATTGGTTTTCATATTTTGATTCTTTTAATAGTAAAAAGAGAACAATATTAAAAAAATACTTTCTGACACTATGGCCCCCCAGATCCTGTCAGTTCCATTGCTTATGAATAGTCAGTGACAAGAGCAAATAGGTTCTCTACAAGACACACACAATGAATATCATTTGGTAATAATGTATTAGAAGAGTACTATATTTTGCCTTAAAATGTAAAATAAGACAGATATTTGTGCCTTTGTACTCCAATAAACTGTTAGGGTACTTAACATTTCAGTAGCACACAGGCCGTAATGTTTCCAGTTATAACATATGACTATGAAGATTTTCATTCATCCAGGTCATAGTATATCTAGTATAGGTAAATCTAAAAACAACTGGACTTGCTGAGTAATCAATGAAGACGTTTCACTACTCATGCCGAGCAGCTTCTTCAGTTCAACTGAACTGAAGAAGCTGCTCGGATGAGTAGTGAAACGTCTTCATTGATTACTCAGCAAGTCCAGTTGTTTTAGATTGACCTATACTAGATATTCCAGTTATAACCTTGCTAAAAATAAAAAAAGGAAAATAATAAGAAAATATAAGTTGTTCTCTCAATAAAGAAGCTTTAAGCATGCCTGTTTGTCTCATTTTAATTGCTTAATCTAATTCGTTTCATATATTTACCCCTTTAATAATAAAAATACAATATTAAAAAATCCTAAATAAAAAGATCCTGCCAGTTCCATTGCTTAGTAATAATAATAAGTGACAAGAGCAAATAGGTTTAGGCATAATGAATATTGAATCTATACAAGACACACAACAATGAATATCATTTGATAATAATGTATTAGAAAAGTACTGCATTTTGCCCTTAAATGTAAAATAAGACAGATATTTGTGCCTTTTGTACTCCAATAAACTGTTAGGGTACTTAACAATTCATTAGCAAATGGGCTGTAATGTTTCCTGTTATGCCCTTGCTAAAAATTAAAAAAAAGGAAGTGAAACTAAAAGAACAGTTTTCCAGGAAATCACATGTTTTACTTGCATTGTCCTCAGCTTTGTATAAAGAGTAAGTCAGCTCCCTCCCACACACAGATTTGCTGAGAAACCAGTGCACAGAAGAAAATTCAGGAGCTGCGTCTGTTCAGAGTTTTGAGGGAAACACTGACTGCCTGAAGGTAATGTGAATTCACCTCTAAATTGATATAGGCAACATAGTGGTGCAAGGGTTACATAGTTACAAAGTTACATAGGGTTAACACTGTTGTCTTACTGGGGTCCTTGGTTCAATTTAAAACCTAGAGGTACTATATCCAAGTGGTCCGTATGTTCTCCCTGTGCTTACATGGGTTTCCATCAGGTAGAGTAGTTCACTCGGAAAACATCATAATAGGCAGGCATCAATCCGGAATACCAAGGAGTAGAATTCAGGAGGCCAAAAATTTTAAATACTAAAAAAGTTTTTAATTCATATTATGTTTAAAAAACAGAAAGCCTTTATGCATTTTGTGTCACCAAGGGACACTTAATCACAGACTAATCATGTCTAATCTCTGTGTAACAGTTTTTTGGACCATAGATTGTGTCTTACCCAGGCTGGCTTTGGTCAGTAGCAACTCAGTAGCATCTCCTGGTATAGATGTAAAATTGACTTAATTTTCTGTTAAAGTTGTGGGAAGATATATGTTGGACTAGAAGTGGAAGGGGTGGTCATACTGGCAGTGTGAGTGACAGGCTAAGAAGCTGCTTGAAGGAGAGCTAAGTTGGTGGAAACTAGGAAGAAGTGATATTGAGAAAGGAGAAGAGCCTCCTAATTGTAGGAGTATGCTATCAACTCCCTCTAGTGAAGATAGAGGGGCTAAGCTTCTGTTGCAAATCAAAAGGACTGCTAGATCGGGGCAAATAATGATAATGGGGAATTTAATTATACAGATATTGACTGAAGCAACATTTCTGCCAGGACAGTTATTGGGAACAAATTTATAAACTTGATACATGATAATTTTATGGCGCAGGTTGTTGAGGAGCCAAATAGGAAAATGTAATTTGATTTGTTTATGATGAGGTAAGTAAGATGCTGGACAGTGGGGGGGCAGTAGATGTGATCTATTTGGATTTTGCCAAAGCATTTGATACTGTGCCCCACAAACGACTGCTTTCTAAACTAAGGTCTGTTGGGCTTAATGAAGTCGTTTGAACGTGGATAGGAAACTGGCTACAGGATCGGGTACAGAGGGTGGTTGTTAATGGGACATTCTCTACTTGGAGTAAGGTAGTGGGGTCCCTCAGGGTTTAGTAAGCAAAACACTTCCAGATTACAGCTGCCTAGTAGCCTGATAGAGATAAGAAATATAAATGTACATATGCAGATAAAAATGGGGTTTTTTTTGGGGTTTTTTTTACATTGTTTACATCATTTGTGGGTGAAAGGACTAATTTCCTATCATGGCTTGTAAAACATGTTTAGTTTATGACTTATGATATGCAGTCTGACATGAGGTCGGGGAATGCACTGCTGGATGATGTTATGATGCTGATTCTGTTAATGACTTTAAGAGGGACTTGGACAAGCAGAATATCCAAGGCTATTGTGATCTACTGTTAGTTTAGTATATGTATATATGTAACATGTAAGTGTGTTATACATGCTTTTATAGAGGGTTAAAACATGGACTTTGGTTTTTTTTAATGTAAATATGTACTATATAACTATGTAGCTGCCATATGATTCTACCTTTGTGTCACTCAATATAATATTCTACTTATTAACAATACAATATAATAATTTTACATAATATATAATATAATAATTTCACAATATATAGTTTCTGCTTTCTTAGATGCACAATTCTTTGCGGTGTTATTTATATACAATGTATTGCTTAACACAAAATTAATTTTGTGCCTGTGTTTCCCACATAACACATTCCCCTCACTGACTTAAACATATATATTGCATTTATTTTTGCAGACACAAAAAAGATTATAAAAGATACTGTGAATACAAATATTTGTTTGCTATAGCTTTTGTCAGTACTTTATTGTAACAAATTGCATATTGGCAGGCAAAACTTTTTCGAGTATGATTTATTATTACAAAAAACATTTTACTGTTTCCAAAATTTATTTTCCGTGGACAGATTTCCTTTTGTTACCACAAAGCGATTTAATTGGTTGCTGCAAATAAACATTAATAAACATCTTGCTATCAATTTAATCAGAGGCCATGGTTGATTTTTGGCTATGAATTAAGATTGAAATTTCATCAAAGATTCAATTAAAAAAATAATAAATTGGGTCCAGAATATGCACTTTTAGATATGAAAATCTCATCTCTAAAGACTAATAATGATTTTTTTTGTCAATTCCTCAAATGAAATTCTTGATTTCTGTAAATTACTAATGGCAGCCACTAGGAAGACTGTATTTTTATTTTGGATAACAGAGAAAGCCCTCACATTGAAAGATGTACTCTCATATTTGCATAGTTCATGTATTAAAGAAGTTATTAGATTCAAAATAAAAGAAAGAAAGAAAATAAAAAGGAGATGGTCAATTTATGTGGAAACTTTAGATGACAACAAAAAGGAATTTTTACTCAAACTTATGGGGAAGGTTGATCAAAAATTCAGGAATAGAATCTAGTTGTTACACAATTCACATAATTATATAAATGGTATTTACTATGGTAATCAACTATCTGGATTTTAAAATTCATATGTTCGAGCAACAATAAATAATTGAGAAACAGGTGAAAATGCTTAACAATATTTGTTTATTGTTAATGTAAAAGTCTGAATGTTATTTATTTCGAATATGAAACTGCACATATAATAACATGCTGTAAAACAGTCAACTTGTTTTATTGTAAAATTTCCTAAAGAAGTATGTGAAAACAGTGCGTCTCTACATGCACTCCACCCCAGAGGGAAGCTCATTTTTCCTGATTGTGTATTCACTGAGGCAGATCAGGAACAGAACTAGGTGTAGGCAGAGTAGGCACAAGCTTAGGGTGCAAAGCTGGGGGCATGTACCTTCTCTGGTTCCTACCCCTAGTCCAGTCCCCTCTCCCCTCTCTGAACTGCCATCTTACCTGTGCATTGATTTGGGTTTGCGCTTCCATGTCTGTTTGCAATTGCGCTTCCACATCTATTTGTGCATGCGCACAAAAGTCTATTCGAGCACGCACCATGTCAGCACCGCAGCTTGCCAGGTTGCCTAGGGTGCCTGGCTGGCCTGGCCCGGCTCTGTTGCTGTCCTAAGAAAAATAAAGACGGTTTTATGGAAAAAGGAGTGCTGTCCATTGGATGGAATTTGTATACTCTGGCCCGGCTCTGAAGCAGAGACAAGCACCAAATGCAGGTGGAACTTAATTTGATGTTTTAGGAGGTAATTGGTGAATTTAAAAATGATTTGCTCGTAGGGGAAGAGTTTGCTTTCCCTGGTTCTAAAGAAAGACACAGTTGCAGATGCCTGCAAAACAGATCCTTCCCTTTTCCCCTTCAAATAATAATACTCCATATGTAACCTGTTGGTGGATCTGGACCCTGTGATGCCAGATGTAAATACTCATTTCCTCCCCATGTCTGCTCAGGCAGGTATAGCATTGGCCTGTCAGTAAACACACAATGGATTTTTGCACAAAAATGACAAAATATGCTTTTTGTTGTGCCAAAATCCACCATGTGTAGGCTCTGACATGTGTAGGCTCTGAGCAGGCTTTTGAAGAAAAAACAATACAACCACCTAAAAAAAAATATCGGTACCTAAAATCTGCTGAACTTTAAAACAGTGTGAGTTAGCAAAGGCTTCAGCAATCTTTAATAGCCACCACTGAGACCTTTACCAGCAGTGAGCACTGCACCTTCAGATACACTACACCCATGATTTTGGCTCTAGGAATAAAATTATAGTTTTTTTACGTAAAACATATACGTTTTTTAATCTTTTGTGAAGTTCAATCTAGTGGAGTTTTATTTAATATATATGTATATGTGTGTGTCTGTCCTCCTGCTGCTCAATCACTCTTTAGCACAAAACATGATATTGAGAGATATTCAGTGAAGCACTATGACACTTTTGAAAATAATGGCAACATTTGCAAACCACATCAGTTTGGGCCAGGTGAAAGGATCACAGGGATAGATTACCAATACTTATGTGTTGAATGATGTGTGACATTCACATTCTGCTTTCAGGCACCATTAAAGACATGGACTGTCCAGCAACAGCACAGGATTCAGGAACAGCGATTGGAGAGGCAGAAGAACCTACTGACTTATTTGAGGAAGAAGAGAAATGTACTATAGCGTGTGCTGTTTTTTTGTCAAATAGTTCTCTGACTTCAGCCTTGTGCCTTCAAATAGTCATAGAACTTCTCAGTGACTCAGTGATAATATTCTTATATTCCACAATATGGGTGTGACAATATGTTTAGAAAACACATGTGACTGTACAGGAAAGTTTGCATTTAAGGTGTATGATATGGGCTGCAGGGGGATACCTAGTGCAGATAGGGTTAATATTCCCTCATAATCAGGTAATTAGGTGGCAGCTGAGAGCAGAGCTGTTACTGCAGATAAAAGGGATGTGTTTCCTCACCTATGGGCTTTATCTTGGATGTCTGGAGGAGACAGATCTCTCCTGTTGTTCTGGTGTATGTGAGGAATACTGAGAGAGGAAAGAGGGGCCTGTGGAGCCTGAGACACAGTGAGTGTCTGACAAAGAGAGACAGAGTGACTCAAAAAAGCAAAAAGCCGCCTCTTGCAACTTTAAGAGCCTAATTTCTGGTTTTCAACCTGGACATTTGGCTCCACTAGTACAGAGATCACTATTGTGCTCAATGCACTAGCGATGCTGCCCCCTGTGGCCCACTGCCCCATGGCTACACAGCAGTTTGTTATATAAACTATAGTAGTACTTATCTGTTATCTACTGTGTATCCTGTGCTTGAATGGCTGTCCCATGGCTACACAGCAGTTTGTTATATAAACTATAGTAGTACTTATCTGTTATCTACTGTGTGTCCTGTGCATGAATGGCTGCCCCCATGGCTACACAGCAGTTTGTTTATATAAACTATAGTAGTACTTATCTGTTATCTACTGTGTATCCTGTGCTTGAATGGCTGCCCCCATGGTTACACAGCAGCTTGTTTATATAAACTATAGTAGTACTTATCTGTTATCTACTGTGTATCCTGTGCTTGAATGGCTGCCCCCCATGGCTACACAGCAGCTTGTTTATATAAACTATAGTAGTACTTATCTGTTATCTACTGTGTATCCTGTGCTTGAATGGCTGCCCCCATGGCTACACAGCAGCTTGTTTATATAAACTATAGTAGTACTTATCTGTTATCTACTGTGTATCCTGTGCTTGAATGGCTGCCCCATGGCTACACAGCAGCTTGTTTATATAAACTATAGTAGTACTTATCTGTTATGGACTGTGTATCCTGTGCTTGAATGGCTGCCCCATGGCTACACAGCAGCTTTGTTATATAAACTATAGTAGTACTTATCTGTTATCTACTGTGTATCCTGTGCATGAATGGCTGCCCCCATGGCTACACAGCAGTTTGTTTATATAAACTATAGTAGTACTTATCTGTTATCTACTGTATATCCTGTGCTTGAATGGCTGCCCCCATGGCTACACAGCTGCTTGTTTATATAAACTATAGTAGTACGTATCTGTTATCGACTGTGTATCCTGTACTTGAATGGCTGCCCCCCCATGGCTACACATCAGCTTGTTTATATAAACTATAGTAGTACTTGTCTGTTATCTACTGTGTATCCTGTGCTTGAATGGCTGTCCCCATGGCTACACAGCAGCTTGTTTATATAAACTATAGTAGTACTTATCTGTTATCTACTGTGTATCCTGTGCTTGAATGGCTGCCCCCATGGCTACACAGCAGCTTGTTTATATAAATTATAGTAGTACTTATCTGTTATCTACTGTGTATCCTGTGCTTGAATGGCTGCCCCCATGGCTACACAGCAGCATGTTTATATAAACTATAGCAGTTAATCTGAAGCAAACACAGGAATGTTACCAGTGCAGAGCAGCAGTACATTATATTCTAATTACTTGTACACACTTTCATTTTTAGGTGTTTAATTCCTATTCCTAGGGGAATTTTACCATTATTCTCAAAACTATAATAACCCATAAAGCTGCACCCCACAGGTCCTCAGGGCAGGATTTTTAGTAAACACTGTTTGTTTTGTTCTATCTCCATACAGAGTCTATGTTTGTTTGTTGCAAAGCTTTGTGTGTTGTATTTTCCTAGTAAAAATTCCCTGAAGTATTTTCCTCAGTGTCTACTAGGTTGAAGAACTGTGCTGTAAATCCCATTTACAATATTTTTCATAAGCAAAAAAGCCAAGTCTGTGGAATTTTCAACGGATAATATGATTCTTAGGGGGTTCAAAATATGTGGAGGCAGTGTGTTGTGCAGCTATAACTGTATGTAATGTACAATAAGTGGGCACCAGTGGTTCCTGCAACTTAACCATGAAACTGATTTATTAAAGAACAAGATAATCCATGTAGGAGTTCAATGATACATAAGCAGGAAAATTTAACATCAGTAGGTAGATACTCACACGTACCATTGGTCAGTGTAGACACCGCAGAGTAAGAGAGAGATCAAAACTTGTATGGAGGTACACCCAACTTTTAGCCTTTTCCCTAAGTGGAGCTAGCTCTGACACTTAGTCCCTACTTCTGGGAAATTAGTACCCAGCATGCATGGATAATAACCTATCTATCACTCCTAGAGTGACCTATGAAAGTGAGTAGCCTAACACTGACTAGACTGGACCTGTCTAGGTTCCACTCCTTCCTTCCTGCCTGCTCAGGTAAAGGAACTGGCAAAATGGACCCTGAGCTCATGTGTGTTCAGCTTTTACATTAGAATCCACCTATGGTGTTGCATGCTTTATGACATTCACATTCTGCTTTCAGGCATTGTTAAAGGCATGGACTGTCCAGCAACAACACAGGATTCAGCTATTGGACACGAAGAAAAATGTAACAACCTATCTGAAGAAGAAGAGAAAGGTACTGCCAGTAGAATAAATGAAATATACAGTTTCCCACAAAAAGAAGACCTTCCCAAAAAAATAATACAATCCCATTCATTTGGGAGGACTTCTGAGAATCATCTTGGGGCCTAGGCAGATTAGTTGGTGTATTCCAATTGCCAGAACAGTTACTAAGAGTGTAGCACAATATCATGTACCAATAACTATCTGTTAGATAACATTGACATTCTACTTTCAGGTAGCAGTAACAATTGGGACAACCCTGAAAGAGCAGAGGATTTAGTGGGAGCTGATGGAAATGATGAAGAGACTGCTGACCTGTCTTTGGAAGAAGAGAGAGGTAATGTTAATGTCACAAATATGGAGACCTAGCCAAACACTTACCATATAATAAATAGTTATTTGATAATTATTTCAACAAACTGCCACTATTCATTTATTATAGGAAACATATTCAACAATGTTAGTCATACTTCCATTCAGGTATTAGAAAAGTGAATAGGTTAATCTGTTGTAAGGACTCTTCATGCTAAATAGTCTGCTGCTTGCCTGGTGCTATGGTTCTGCATGTGGTGGAATGAGTGGACAGATTATTGGGAGGACAGTCTTGGTACACAATGTAGGTACCAACTACAAAGTTAGAGGAGTTGGTTGAAGTCCTGAAGAATGATTTTTAAATAATCTGTACAGTTGAGGGTGAGGACTTCCAAGATGATTTTCTCAGAGATATTACCTGTGCCACGAGCAACATTAAAGGGGACCCATCACCTGAAAAAAATATTCCAAATCCTATTTTATCACATTAGTCAAGCAAAATAAACTTTAAAGGAATAGTTCAGTGTAAAAATAAAAACTGGGTAAATAGATAGACTGTGCAAAATAAAAATGTTTCTAATATAGTTAGTTACCCAAAAATGTAATATATAAAGGCTGGAGTGAACAGATGTCTAATAAAACAGCCAGAATCCAACTACCTGACTTGAAGGGGGGCCACATGGTACATTTCTGTTCAGTGAGTTTGTAATTGATCCTCAGCATTCAGCTCAGATTCAAAAGCAACAGACATGGCCCATGTGCCCCCCCCCTCAAGTCTCTGATTGGTTACTGCCTGGTAACCAGGGTAACGAGTCAGTGTAAACCAAGAGAGCTGAAAAGCAGGAAGTAGTGTTCTGACTGACATTTTATACACCTATTCACTCCAGCCTTTATACATTACATTTTTGGCTAATTATATTAGAAACATTTTTTTATTTTGCACAGCCTGTCTATTTACCCAGTTTTTATTTTTACACTGAACAATTCCTTTAATTACACTGTATAAAGTATTTGAATCTTGTTTCCATCAGTTTCGGAATTCATAATTATAACAAGCAGGCAGGAGCCATTTTGTGGACACTGTTATTAAGACAAGTCTTGTATCATCTCAGAATCTTGTTTGTGCAACAGAATGAGGGACCTGATGTTGATTCCAATGCACTGGTTACACAATTAAATGGTAAAGAGAACGGGGGAATGTGGGGAGAGCCGTGACATATAGTAAGTGTTGAATGGAAAGTGAAAGTAATTGCCTGCCCCAACTCTATGCCTAGGCATAGATTTTTATGTCTGGGTGACAGGTCCACTTTAAGAAGACAGTGGGAGCTTAGGGAGATTAATGCGTGGCTAAGAAATTGGTGTAAGGAGCAGGGTTTGGTTTTTTTTTGGAGATCTGGGCTGATTCCTTAATCAGCTACAGGCTCTTTGCTAGGGATGGGCTGTACCTCAATGATGATGGTGCAGCTGCTTTGGGGGAGAAGATGGCCAGAAGGTTGGAGGATATTTAAAACTAGGTGTGGGAGGAGGGTTCAGTAAAAGATTCAGTGGTAGACAGGTTAGATGAGATAGTGGGCAAAAGAAGGGAAAATGGGGGAGGAGATTTGGCTGGGGATACTGTTAAGGATAGGGAGAACCACATGTCATATGTTCAATATGGTGCCAGTATTAAATGTATGTTTACAAATGCAAGAAGTCTGACTGGTAAAATGGGAGAGCTGGAGCTGCTGGTGATGGAAGGAAAATATGATGTGATTGGTGTGGCCGAAACATGGCTGAATGAGTCACATGACTGGGCAGTAAATTAATATACTTTGTTTTGGAGGGACAGAGGCAATAGAAAAGGAGGAGGGGTATGTCTGTTTGTTAGGCAGGATTTAAATCTCATATAAAGGAGGAGGTTATGTTAGAAAATGAGGGGACAGAAGTCTTATGGGTGGAGTTCTTCACCAATTGTAAAGAATCCAGCAAATTAATTGTAGGAGTCACTATAGACCCCCTAATGTAAGTGACGAGGAGGAGGCGAAGCTCCTGATGCAAATAGAAAAGGCTGCTAGTTTGGGGAAAGTAATTATAAATTAATTACCCAGATGATTACTGGAGCAATAGTACTGCTAGATCAGTTAATGGGAAAAAGTTTATAAACTGTTACATGACAATTTTATGGCACAGGTTGTTGAGGAGCCAACCAGAAAAAATGCTATTCTGGATTTAGTGATCTCAAATGACCCAGAACTTATAGCAAATGTTCAAGTAACTGAACCCCTGGGTAATAGTGACCATAATGGGATCTCATTTAATGTCTGGTGCAAAAAACCTACACTGGGACAAAAAAAAAACCTGAATTTCAGAAAAACTAATTTTAGTGCCTTTTTGGCTATCCTTCTGAGCATAGACTGGGCCATTATGTTTACTGCTAAAAACACAGACAGAAATGGTTGTCATTTAAAATTACATTAAATCTTTACTGTTCTCAATTTATTCCCTTAAAGGAACAGTTCTGTGTGAAAATAAAAACGGTGTAAATAGATAGGCTGTGCAAAATAAAAAATGTATCTAATATAGTTAGTTAGCCAAAAATATAATGTATAAAGGCTGGAGTGACTGGGTGTGTAACATAATATAACTAACTATATTAGATACATTTTTTATTTTGCACAGCCTATCTATTTACACCGTTTTTATTTTTACACTGAACAATTCCTTTAAGAAGTAAATGTAGAAGAACCAAGAACAACCCTATGGGGCAAATTCACTAAGATTCGTAGTTGCACCAGGCGTAACTTCGCCGCACTTCGCCACACTTCGCCAGGCGTAGTTTCGCCAGCGCTTCGCAAATTCACTAAAATCCGAAGTTGCGCTCAGGGGTAGCGTAAGGTTGCAAAGTTGCGCTAGCATTGATTCGCTAAGTAAAGCGAAGTTACGCTAGCGAAGGCTAATTTGCATACGGCGCCAAATTCAAATTTCAATGGAGGAATACGTGTCAGCACTACAAATGGCTAGAAAAGCTTCAAAACATCAAATAAAATTTTTATTTGCCCTACACATGTGCCCACTGTCTAGGTAAGTTGCCATGAGTTAGGAAATGTAGGGGGAAGGAGGGGAGCCCCAAAAAAAATTTCGATCTTTTTTCAGCCTATCAGCCATAATGTAGAAAACACGCCAGCGTTTTTTGGGACTTAGAAAAAATGTTGCCTTTTTTGAAGCAATCCCTATCTACTCTATTGCGCTTCGCCTGGTCAGAGGTGGCGAAGGAAGTCTAGCGTAAAAGGTAGCGTTCAGTACACTGCGCACGTTAGTGAATTTGCATAGTTACGTCGCTAGCGAAACTTCGCCAGGCGTAAGGGTGCGAAGTAACACTAGCGAAACTATGCCAGCGTTCGAAATTTGCGCAGTAACAAAAATGCCAAACGC
Organism: Xenopus laevis; assembly: GCF_017654675.1. NCBI lineage: Eukaryota > Metazoa > Chordata > Amphibia > Anura > Pipidae > Xenopus > Xenopus laevis. The sequence continues at coordinate 112,700,676 of NC_054388.1, read as the reverse complement.
TAGCGAAGTAACGCTAGCGTTCAGCGCTTCGGTGCTTAGTGAATTTGCCCCTATGTGGCTTAATACAGAATTAAGAAGTGAATAGGAAAAAAGAGAAAAGCATTTGAAATCGAAAAGTCTGTGGGGGACAGACGCTGCATTTAATGAATTTAAACAATATAATAATGTTGTAAAACTGCACTTTGGAAGACAAAGATTAGAAAATGAGAAGCGCATTGCAGCAGAGGCTAAAAGGGTAGATCTACTAAAGGGCAAAATGGCTAACTCTAGCGGACAATTCGCTAGCATTACCGTCCACAGGAACATAGACAATTTACTAATGGGCACTAGCGGTCATTCACACTCACATATTGCCAGGCGACTTTTCGCTCTGGCGAATGGTTGTTATGCTGCAAATTCACTAAAGTGCGGATTTTACTGAACGCCACCTTTTTTTTTTTTGCCACCTCAGACCAGGCGAGTGCATTAAAGCTTCTATTACTTACATTATATTCTGTGAGCTGAAAATGCATCAAAGTCCAAAAAACTCTGGCGTCTTTTCCTTTTTTCAGCTTGATTTTTCAAGACCTAAACAAACTTTTTTGGGTAACCGGCTTTCCCCATACATTTGCAAACATGTTGAACATTCCTTTTACAGTGGGCACATGTGTAGGGGCATTAAAATAACTCTCTTGTCTGTATTAAGGTTCCCTGGAGGCGTTTTAAAAAGTGTAATTTGTAAGTATATGCACCAACATTTAACATAAAGATGTCCATACAACTTATATAATAAACTTCCCACCGTACGCAAATCGACCTGAGCACAAGATCCCTAACAAAGTTTCGCTAGGCAGAAATGAACGCTAGTGCACCTTCACTATCAATTGCTCGCATTGCTGAAGTAACGATAGTGAAAAGTTGACAGCGTATGGCGGCAATGACGAAACTCTGTATTTTAGTGAATTGGAGTAGCCTGAGCGCATTTGTGGCTGGCGAAGTGTGAAGCTGACGCTGGCGAAATTTGCCCTTTAGTCTGCCCCTAAGACTAACCCTGAAAAGTTAACTTATTTAATTTTTATATTTATGTAAAAAGATGAGAGTTGAGAGTGTGGCTCGTTTAAATAATGGTATCGGCATTGTTGTAACAAATATAGAAAAGGCATGTGTGCTAAATCATTTATTTTCTTCAGTGTTTACAATAAAGGAGAAAATATATACAGTCAAAAAAAGATATGTCAAGGCTCCGGGTGGTTCACTTCCTCTGCGGTTGTCTGTTCTCCCTCAGATTTGTAGTAGAATCCAACCAATACTGAAGAAAAAACAGCGCTCACTGGCTCGAGGTTAGACAAAAGACAAGAAAAATAATACCAATATAGTGCAGTATTTTGCTATTATGTTGATACACCACTTAGTGCTTAAGTGAAATAGTGAACTTAGGTGCCCTTATTGTTCCGCTTATCCAATCTATGCACCCCTTGCAACGCCACTCCAAAGCATGCGATGTGATGTATTCAAATGGTGGGGTACTTACAAACGTTAAAAAGGAAGTGTGCATTAAGGGAATTAATAGGCTGAAGATTCACCAAACTGCTCCAAATTCTGCAGCTCTATAAAAATGCACTGACATAATGTAAAACCGTAAATACTTTAATCATCAATAAGTTAAAATTACACTCACAATGTTTGTAAAAATGCGCATGTAATAATTATGAGTCACCGTCTTGCCGTTTTCCGGGTTCTCCAAGCAGTCTGTGCAGATAATTGCCAGCGTCTCGACCGCCTCATGTAACCCTGGGCGCCTGTGGATGATGTCACTGCCCGACACGTTTTGTCTTCTTTACGACTTCCTCAAGGGCTTTGGAATCTCCATTGCAATCTCCATGTCCTTCTTATGTGGATGGTAGTCCTGGTAACATGAGCTCACTTCCACTTCCTGTTTTCTTTGTTTACATGTTGCCATGGTAACATGCCTCTATAGCGGATCTCTTTTTCCTGCAATAATTTTATACACGTGCCATGGCAACCCATTCTGACTAATATTCAAAGATTCTGGGAATTTGAAATTACAGAGGCCGTACACACTTTTCCCAGTTGGAAATCACTGTTGGGAGTCTATTACATCCCACTGTTTCCCATATAAGTGCAAAGCCATACATAAATATATATATAAAATGATTTCATTGTATCGACTTGTACGTTAAAAACTTAGCATTAAGAAAGATTTACAGTCACAATATTTAAATTAAGTTATAAAAAAGATAAAACAGTTCATAAAAAAAGCTCTTAGATGTATGTCCACATTGAGCCCTTTGGGTGTAAAGGTTTCTTACCTATAGATCCATCTACTCTTACTTGTAAGGTTGTTTTACTAGGTCTCCCCCTCTCCATCTATTTTTAACCTCTACTATGCCCTAGTAGGTTAAACCTGTGAGATTCATGCCATGGACAGCCTTAAAATGTTTTGAAACACTATGTTTTTCATTTCCTTTCTTTATATTATTTACATGTTCTCTGATCCTGTCTTTTAACATCCTGTTTGTTTTTCTATATATTGTAGGTTGCATGAACATTGTAAGCAGTATACTGTATAACATTTTTTGTTGTACATATTTCAAATTCCCTTTTATTCACCTCTGATATGAACTTTTTTCTTTTCTTGCCATATTTGCATGCCGTGCATAAACAGCATGGATAGAAACCCGCCCATGTATGTTCTTTTTTAGCTGTTGGTTTTCTCTTTGTGCTGCAATGATTATTTGTCAATATTTGTTTCAGGTTATTCGCTTTCCTAAATACAACCTTTGGTTTATCTGGAATAATTTTCTGAAGTTCTGTGTCACCCTGTAGTACTCCCCTATGTTTTTTTAATAATTTTACTTATACTTCCCACCAAAGGGTTATAAGTGGTGGAAAAAACTATTGTAAGGAACGGCTTCCCTGGTGGTCTAGTGGATAACGCTTACCCTGGTGGTCCAATGGCTGTTGCCATAAGTGCAGTCTTCTCACAGATTCAGCATGGAGTGGAGCACCCTGTGCTTTTGCTTCTCAAGCTCTTTCTCCAGCTGAGCAGAAATGTGCAGCAGGAGAGCGGGAGGCACTGGCCTGTATATGGGCTTGTGAAAAGAGGCATCACTTTATGGCAGAAATTTACCCTGAGAACTGATCACCAAGCCCTAACGTCCTTGCTGCCTACATCAGGATCTGGCCATCACCCTCTTCGTATTCACAGATGGTCAGATAGGTTATATCAATGCAACTTTGAAGTTTGCTACAGACCAGGAAAATGTAACAGAGTAGCAAGTAGCAGATTACCTGTCATGTGTAGTCCTCAAGTCTGCACAGGAGGAAGAAGACACATTGATGATGTCCAATTCCTTAGTCTTCACAGTTACACCACAAGATTTGGTGACCTCATCTCAGAATGACCCAGTGATTCAAGAAATACTAAACTACTTACGTGGAGAATGGCCATCTGTTTTACCAGGACACCTTCAGTCATACTACCAAGTGAGAACAGAGTTGTCATCCTGGAAAGATGTTTAGTATGAGGGCACAGAGCAGTTATTCCAACTGCACTGAGGCCAGCAGTCCTCAGGATGGCCCATGAAGGACATTTGGGTGTGGTAAGAACAAAACAGCTTGCAGAGAAGCAGTATGGTGGCCTGGCATAGACAATCAAATTGAAACCTTGATTCGAAACGGTGAACCATGCTTACTCAGTGGGAAAAATTTAAAGAAAATGTCTGCTCCACTGCAAGTTAGGCCTTTTCCCCAAGCCCCATGGGATACAATTCAGTTGGGTATATGTGGAGAAATAACCGTAGCACCACAACACCAGATGTATTTGTTGGTTGCATATGATTTATACTCTAAATGGCCAGAGGTAGCTATAGCAGGGGTCATTACCTTAAAAGTTGTAATCACTACCTTAGAAGGATGGTTTTCACGGTGGGGGCTTCCACTAGAAATCATTACAGACAATGGAACACAGTTTGTGTCAAAAGAATTTGAAGATTTCCTTCAATTAAAGGGCATAAGGCATATTTTAACACCGCAATACCATCCACAGGCCAAAGGTACACCTACACGAAGGCCTTCTATTCAGCAAGGCTTTAACTACAGTTCTACAGCACTACAGGTCTGCACCCCATAGCACAGCTGGGGAATCACCAGCAAAACTGATGATAGGCATAATCTACGGCTGCCCCTAACACGTTTACTTCCACAGATAAAAGTAACGGAACCCAGAGACTTGCGAGCAAGGGTAAAAACCTATCAGGGCAAAACAAAAGCTTACCATGATTCAAGAAGAAAAGCCAAGACAATAACCCTTAAGGTTGGGCAATGGGTGAGAATAAGAAAACCCTCAACCAGGTCAAAATTTGATCCCATATTGTCTGATCCCATTCAGAACCACAGTCAGTTGGGACCAGTCACCTACAAATTGCAGGATGGATCTACTTGGCATGTGAGCAGTTTAGTACCTGTTTCTGAGCCTTCACAGGTGCAGGACACTGCCTCTAACTGGCATTTCTGGAATGATACACCGAATGTGGTTACACAGCCACAAACACCAGAAAACCCATCCGGCAATACTCCACCCCCTGTTGAACGGGCCACTGAAATATGCCGAAGTTCAGCTCACACAAACAACTCACCTAGGCATCTGGATGACTATGTACTTTATAAGGTTTCCAGGTTTTGAAGCATAATGGAGGGGGGAAGATGTTGTGTGTTTGCATAAGCTGTGTTAAGTTTTATAAAGTTAATTACCTTTGAAGGATGTTAGAATGTTGGGAATAGTGGGAGGAGAGTGGCAAGCTAGTCTCTCTGTGTGTGTGAAATAAAGATGGTGAACTGATAACAGCCTGTCTGCATTACTGAGATATAACACTCCCCAACATGGGTGTCTGCAGAAAATTTTCCAGAGAGGGATGTGTGTGTGAGTTGGAAAGTGTGTGTGTGTGTAAAAGTATTGCTTCATAGGTAAGTGTAAATAATGGCCACTGATAAACAGAGAAGAGTAGGGTTGCCACCTTTAAAAAAATAAATTACCGGTCAGTGGTGGGGCAGGCGTTAAGGGGTGGACCGTGATGTAAAAAGGGGCAGAGCCATCGCAGTGTGCCTTGAAAAGGTACGGGGTAGTGCCGGAAAAGGGGCGGGCCACATCGTCCAAAGCCAAGAAAATGTAAGATTTCACTGGCGGGGTAAGGGCTTTTGTATATGGTATTACAAATTACCAGCCAGGGCCAGGGCCGGTATTACAAATTTACTGGCTGGGTGGCAACCCTAGAGAAGAGACACAGAAAGTGTAGATGCAGCCGAATGAAGTGCTTTCATTTCCTTACCAACTAAAAAAAATCCAAAATTATTTTTTAAATATGTCAATAGTAAAAAATGAAGCAGGAAGGGGTGGGACCCTTACTATCAGAGGGGGGTCAGCTGGTTGATGAAAACAAAATAAAAGCGCAGATTCTGAACTCGTATTTTTCATCTGTCTACACAAATGAAGAACCAGTAAGTGAAGGTTTCCTTCTTAACACTCCCAATTCTAGTAATACAACTAATGATGCATGGTTCACACATGAAGAAATTCAAAAGAGACTTGAACATGTTAAGATTAACAAAGGTCCAGGGCCAGATGGTATTCATCCCAGGGTAATTAGCGAGCTTAGCTCTGTGATTGCCAAACCTCTTTACTTAATTTTTCAGGATTCATTGAGATCTGGCATTGTGCCGAGAGACTGGCGAATTGCTAATGTGGTGCCTCTATTCAAAAAAGGATCCCGTTCTCAGCCTCAAAACTATAGGCCAGTTAGTCTGACGTCAGTATTAGGAAAGCTTTTCGAAGGGTTAATAAAGGATAAGATACTGGACTTCATAGCAAATCATAATACTATGAGTTTGTGCCAGCATGGTTTTATGCGTAATAGATCTTGCCAGACTAACTTAATTTCTTTTTACGAGAATGTAAGTAGAGACCTCGATTCTGGGATGGCAGTGGATGTGATTTACTTAGACTTTGCTAAAGCATTTGATACAGTGCCACACAAAAGGTTACTGGTTAAATTAAGGAATGTTGGCCTGGAACATAGTATTTGTACCTGGATAGAGAACTGGCTAAAAGATAGACTACAAAGAGTGGTGGTAAATGGAACATTTTCTAATTGGACCAGTGTTGTTAGTGGAGTACCGCAGGGCTCTGTACTAGGTCCCTTGCTTTTCAACTTGTTTATTAATGACCTGGAGGTGGGCATTGAAAGTACTGTTTCTATTTTTGCAGATGATACTAAATTGTGCAGAACTATAGGTTCCATGCAGGATGCTGCCACTTTGCAAAGTGATTTGTCTAAACTGGAAAACTGGGCAGAAAACTGGAAAATGAGGTTCAATGTTGATAAATGCAAGGTTATGCACTTTGGCAAAAATAATATAAATGCAAGTTATACACTAAATGGCAGTGTATTGGGAGTTTCCTTAAATGAGAAGGATCTAGGGGTCTTTGTAGATAACACGTTGTCTAATTCTGGGCAGTGTCATTCTGTGGCTACTAAAGCAAATAAAGTTCTGTCTTGCATAAAAAGGGCATTAACTCAAGGGATGAAAACATAATTATGCCTCTTTATAGGTCCTTGGTGAGGCCTCATCTGGAGTATGCAGTTCAGTTTTGGACTCCAGTCCTTAAGAGGGATATAAATGAGCTGGAGAGAGTGCAGAGACGTGCAACTAAATTGGTTAGAGGGACGGAAGACTTAAATTATGAGGGTAGACTGTCAAGGTTGGGGTTGTTTTCTCTTGAAAAAAGGTGCTTGCGAGGGGACATGATTACACTTTACAAGTACATTAGAGGACATTATAGACAAATGGCAGGGGACCTTTTTACCCATAAAGTGGATCACCGTACCAGAGGCCACCCCTTTAGACTAGAAGAAAAAAACTTTCATTTGAAGCAACGTAGAGGGTTCTTCACAGTCAGGACAGTGAGGTTGTGGAATGCACTGCCGGGTGATGTTGTGATGGCTGATTCAGTTAATGCCTTTAAGAATGGCTTGGATGATTTTTTGGACAGACATAATATCCAAGGCTATTGTGATACTAAACTCTATAGTTAGTATAGGTATGGGTATATAGAATTTTAATTAAAAGTAGGGAGGGGTGTGTGTATGGATGATGGGTTTTCATTTGGAGGGGTTGAACTTGATGGACTTTGTCTTTTTTCAACCCAATTTAACTATGTAACTAACTATGTAACTACTGGAAGTCGGTTTAATGTACAACAGGAAAAGCAAAGTGTGTCTTATTTAATTAATTACTGTACATTGCAATTACATTCTGGCTCCTCCTGCCACCACTGTGGCTTTGGGCTCAGTTGCACCACTCAGCACAGAGATACCAGGAGGCAAATTGGCTGAATTAATGAGCGATGTCACGTTGCTCACGTACATAAAACCGGTAACTGCACAAGATGTGAGACAAGATAGAGTAAATGATGGACATGGGGTGGAAGCAACAGACTGTTCTCATCCCTCCCTGATTTCCCTTAGTGGATGAGTCCGGAATGCTACATCCCCCACCCCCCCTCCCGCCTCAACATCAGTAGCAGGGGGTGGGGCACCCAGCCAGCCCTCCTCCCTGTCATTTCTCGCAGCTGCAAGTTCTCCAGCTGTAGCTACCGAGCCCATAGCAGATACCCTAGCACCTCACCAACATTAGGCACACCATCTTTATCTTTTCAATTGAATACACATAAAAATAATAAAAGAAAGTGGGTTTGTTCAGGACCTATCCATATTAGCTGCATAAGTGCAAATGCTGTTCTTCTAATGACCAGTACAGATACCAAGCGTGTACCACTGTACCATTTACCAGTGCATGCGTGTTGCTTGTCATCTAATATTTACATTTTGCTTTTAGGTACCTATAAAGGCATGGAGAGCCCACCAGCAGCAGAGGATTCGGGGGTTGTTGTTGTACAGGAAGCAAAAGCTGCTGGTTTGTCTGTTGAAAAAGAGAAAGGTAATGATGCTGAAATATACCGACACCCCCATAAACATTAGGATTATGGGATTGTATTGCTTTTCAGTAAACTGGATCTGCTTATTTGCATTTAGGGTTGCCACTTTTTCTTGTCAGTTTTAACTGATGACAAAAGGGGCAGGGCTGAGAGGGGGCCATAAATGGATGAAGCGGGTGAGATCTCACAAGAAAGCAGGGCTTGGGGAATAGAAGAGGAGTGGTGAGAGGGGATCAGGTGCAGATCAGAGGCAGGCTGGTGGCAGAATAACTAGGGATTACATATTTACCTTGCCGAAAAATTTGTAATTTATGCCCCCTTCCCCATGGCTGGTATTTTACTGAGAGTGTGACACTATACCATGTATCAATATTTTGACATCCACATTCTGGTGTCAGACAATGCTAAAGACATGGACAACCCAGTGGGAAAGGATTCAGGAGGGGATGCTGGACAGAAAGATGAGGCTGATGGAAAGTTATTGCACTTCCTGTCACTTCCTGCTGCACTGAGATCACTGAACAGCTGGTTGCTAGGTAACAGCTTATAGCACACACACACAGGCTCTGTGCTTCTGCCTTTACAGGGATAAGAGCAATGGATTTGCACTAATTCCCTACACATTATTAGAAATACAATTCACATGAACATAAATATAATTACAAAACAGATTAAGTGCTCAGTGTCAATGAGACAAAAGGCTGGAGGACCCTGCCCCGTAGTACTTACAGTCTAAATGGGAGGGTAACATACAGACACAATTCAGAGGGGTATTAAGGTGCTGTAGAGGTAGTCTTTGAGTTTCATTTTAAAAACACTGAAGGAGGATTCTCTCCTGAGAGATTCAGGAATGACATTCCAAATATAAGGAGTCGCAAGAGAGAAGGGTTTGATACGGGAAACAGCAGTAGTAGTGGGGGGTACAACCAAGCGGTTGCTCTGAGAGGAGCGGAGGTTTCGGGCAGGAACATATAGAGAGACAAGAGATGAGATGTAGTGAGGTGCAGAGGAATGAAGGGAAGGTTATGAGGAGGAGTTTATAAGTTATTCTTTGTTTTATAGGAAGCCATGATAAGGACTTCAGCAGGGGAGGGGCCTGTACCCTTTTGGATGAGAGGAGGAGAATTCTGGCAGCAGTGTTTAATACAGACTGTAGAGGGGAAAGATGGCAGTTAGGGAGTACATTTACCACGACATACTTAACATGTATAACTACAATTCTGCTTCTGCAAGTTTGATTTTTTTTTTAGAATCTATAAACCCCCTCCTTGAGTTTTTAGATGTTCTATAATAGGGCAATTGCACCAACAAATATGGGGGGCTGAACTCTAAATACACACCTTGTAGTTTTCCAATCTAAACAGTCCCTCACTTGTATACATCATGAACAATTTAGATCTCACACCCTGTTGGTCACCAAGCATCTCAATCCACTTTGTCCTTAGCACAACAGTGCTATTTATCAGAGAAACACGCAGTTTTCCCAATCATAAGATGCAGATTTAAATAAATCATTTATGCACTGGCCTAAATTCTATAGGCCTAAAACTGACCGCTAACATACAAAAAGCCTATACCACTCTAGAGAACTCTCATATACCAAGCGCGCCAGTGTTTATCATACTGTATATGGTAATTTTCACAGCACAGCACACTGTAAATTCTGAAAAACACTGTGTCTTTCACTCTTAGCAACCCAGTTCAGACAGCCAAATACTTATAGAGACATTGAACTCTGACTTAGCGTAGTTATTTAAAATTGAACTTTTATTATTATTATTCCCAATTAAAAACCTCATGCGGACCATTTAACAGTAACAAAAGCATCACTACATTATTCTGGTAATTCTGCTATATCCATACACTGCCATATCCATATACTGCAACTGTTAATTCTGGTAATTCTGCTATATCCCTACTTGTATTTGTTAACCCCAATAACTTTTGTCTGTCAGGCCTATTCTACTTTTGTTCTTTGATAATATCTCAAGCACACATCTGTGTCCCACTCCTCCGTGAACAAGAGATATTTTTATAGCCCCAATCCTGGTTCTGGTGTCTGTAAAACTCTGCCCTTTGCTAGCTATTTAATTGATTAATTGATTAATTAGGCTCTGGTTTTCCCAATCAGCTACATATAAATTCAGACCCTGTATTGGGGATGGCACTCGTGTCTGGGGCATGGCACGAGTGCTAATATTTCACAAGTGCTTAGAAATGACAGTTAAACAAGGCAGTTGGACAAGGCATTGACAAGGCAAAAGGAACCGGATTCCCCTGCAATCAACAGTGAACCATCTGGGATAAGAAGAAAACAGATTTGCTGTACCTGCTAGTTTGTTACTTCTTACTCCAAACACACTTTATCCTGCATTTCTCCTCCTCTCACTCTCGTGCTTCATAAAACATTTTTCACTACCTCCTCCATCAAATCCCAGTTCTATACAAATCTCAGCCTCTCTACTCTCCTCTCCTTCCCTCTCCACACATGAAGTTTATAAAGTACTCTGTTTAGCTATTCCACAAAACTCCTCTTTTTCATACAAACCAAGGACTTATAAATCCCACTCTCACTTAGTCTTTCTTTCCTTTCTATTGCTGGCAGCTGGGGACTTTTACCCAAACCCTGGCCCTTTACCCCATCCCAGTTATATCACGGCCATGAGCTCCTTCTCTCCGGAGCAATTTCAAACAGTACAGAACTCTTACTCCTATACCCCAAAAACCCAGTTAATCTTTCCTGTGCTCTCTGGAATGCCAGATCTGTTTGCAACAAACTCACCGCTATACACGACCATTTCATTGCAAATTCCTTTAACCTACTCGCACTTACTGACACCTGTCTCTCTCCTACTGACACTGCCTCACCTGCTGCCCTGTCCTATGGGGGCCTACACCTTACTCATACTTCCAGACCTGGGTAACAGACCTGGAGGTGGGTAGGTTTGCTTCTCTCTCTCCACTGTACTTTTAAAGTTCTTCCACCTGTTCCCTCTTTATCATTCTCCTCATTTGAGACTCACTGCATTAGGCTCTTTTCTCCTGTTTCACTCTGCATTGCTCTTATATATCCACCACCAGGACCAACTGCACAATTTCTGGACAACTTTGCTGCCTGGCTTCCTTACTTTCTTTCATCTAACATCCCATCCATCATATTAGGTGACTTTAATATACCCGTTAACAACATTAACAACTCTTCTGTCTCTAAACTTCTTTCGCTAACCTCCTCCCTAGGCTTATCTTTCTTCTCAGACTCCCCCTCTCACTCCAATGGTAATGCTCCGGATCTCCTATTTACCAGACTCTGTTCAACCACCAATTTTACTAACTCCCCATTTTCCCTCTCTGATCACAAATATGCTCACATTTCAACTCTCACTAACTCCCTCCTCACCCCCTGCTATTCCCCAAACACGTACTTACCATGACTTGCAAGCTGTAGACGTGTCACACTCTTCTTCCTTTGACTCTCTTCACTCTAATATCTCAGCCATCTCATGTCCTAATGTGGCTACCTCTGTCTACTATAGTACTCTCACCACTGCCCTAAATGAGCTGCTCCTATAAAAACTAAACGTTCTAGACCCAAACCACTTCAACCTTGGCATACTGCTCCTACAAAAGCGCTCCAAAGACACTCACGTGCACTTGAGCGTCGCTGGCGCAAATCCCGTTCAGAATCAGACTTTTGGAGCTACAAATCTGCCCTGTGCTCCTTTAACACCAGCCTTTTCCAAGCCAAACAAACATACTTTACTTCAATCATTAACTCCCTTTCTAAAAAACCAGCACAACTTTTCTCCACCTTTAACACTCTCCCTTTCCCCTTCTCCACCCCCTCCATGCACATCTGTCTCTGCTCAATAGGGATGTCGCGGACTGTTCGCCCGCGAACTAATTCGCGCGAACATCGGCTGTTCGCGTCCGCCGAATGTTCGCGAACGTCGCGCGACGTTCGCCAATTTGGGTTCGCCTTAGCTGGCGCTTATTTTTGACCTCTCACCCCAGACCAGCAGATACATGGCAGCCAATCAGGAAGCTCTCCCTCCTGGACCACCCCCACACCCCCTGGACCACTCCCCTTCCATATATAAACTGAAGCCCTGCAGCGTTTTTTCATTCTGCCTGTGTGTGCTTGGAAGAGCTAGTGTAGGGAGAGAGCTGTTAGTGATTTGAGGGACAGTTGATTAGTAACTTTGCTGGCTAGTAATCTACTTGATACTGCTCTGTATTGTAGGGACAGAACTCTGCAGGGATTTGAGGGACAGTGAGTTTAGGTTAGTTAGCTTTGCTGACTAGTAATCTACCTTCTACTGCAGTGCTCTGTATGTAGCTGCTGTGGGCACTGCTTCTGATCTCATCTGCTGACTGCTGTAATAACCCAATAGTCCTTGTAAGGACTGCTTTTATTTTCTTTTTTGTTTTTTTTACTTTGCTACTGTAAGAGCCCAGTGCTATTAGTCTAGCTGTGTTGGGGAGTGGGACTGGTGTGCTGCTCCTCCTAGTAGTTCACCACTACCAGCACCAACCAGAGTCAAAATTGTTATCTTATTTGCACCTGTTAGCTGTTCTGAGCTCTCTGCCAAAAGCCAATTAAGTTAGAAACTGTTTTTTTTCTGGCTGTTCAGTGCAGAGAAAAGAGGGACTTTCCAGTACAAAAGAGGGACAGGGGGTTGAGTGGTCAAAAGAGGGACAGTTGGGAGGTATGCAAGTGCCACCTAGCTGTGTGAGCTTTTTCACATTCTGTCTAAATAACAATAATAATTCCGTGTCCGTAAACATCACCTGAGTGATGTTTTTACAGCAGCAATAATATATTCCGTATCCACTACTGTATACGTTGCCCTTGCAGGCATTGTTTGCCCAGTCTTTAACCAAGTGCCACCTAGCTGTGTGAGCTTTTTCACATTCCGTGTCCAGAAACATCACCTGAGTGACGTAGTGTGATTTCTGCCCTTTACAGCACCAAACGCAGCGCTGTGTCAACAATGTATTTTTCAGATACATTTTTGCCCTTGATCCCCCTCTAGCATGCCACTGTCCAGGTCGTTGCACCCTTTAAACAACTTTAAAATCATTTTTCTGGCCAGAAATGTCTTTTCTAGCTTTTAAAATTCGCCTTCCCATTGAAGTCTATGGGGTTTGCGACATTCGCGAACCGTTCGCATTTTTGGACGCAAGTTCGCGAATATGTTCACGAACATTTTTTCCGCCGTTCGCTACATCCCTACTGCTCAAGATATTGCCAAGCACTTCAAAAACAAAATTGACACTATCAGAAGGGACATTACACTACTCAACCCCCCTAGACTTCCACCACCCTCCCTCCACACTCCCCAGTCTCTCCTGTGCTCCTTCACCCCTGTCACTGATGAGGAAGTCTCAAAGCTTCTGGCCTCTTCTCACCTTACCACCTGCCTGCTTGATCCAATTCCCTCAAAACTTCTCCGCAATACCAATCCTTGTCTAATCAAAGCCTTAACTCACCTATTTAAACTTTTGCTCTCAACTGGACTGTTTCCTTCTCAACTAAAACATGCTCTTGTCACCCCTATTCTGAAAAAACCCTCTCTTGATCCCTCCAATCTTGACAACCTCCGACCTATCTCTCTGCTACCTTTCATCTCTAAACTACTTGAGCGCCTAGTCTACAACCAACTAACCTCATTCCTCTCTGACAATAACCTGCTGGACCCCCTACAATCTGATTTTAAGCCACAACACTCCATAGAAACTGCCCTGACTCGACTAACGACCTTTTAACCGCTAAAGCCAACAATCATTTCTCACTACTAATACTGCTTGACCTCTCAGCCGCATTTGACACTGTAGATCACCCTCTCCTCCTCCAGTCCCTCCAGTCGCTTGGCCTTCGTGACGCAGCCCTGTCCTGGTTCTCTTCCTACATCACCAATCGTTCCTTCAGTGTCTCTTACAATGGAGTATCATCTTCTCCCCTACCTCTTTCTGTTGGAGTTCCTCAAGGCTCTGTCCTGGGACCATTACTATTCTCCCTCTATACTTCCTCCCTTGGCAAATTAATAAATTCGTATGGTTTCCACTACCACCTCTATGCTGACGATACTCAGATCTATCTCTCATCTCCTGATCTCAACCCAGAACTCCTAACTCGCGTCTCCTCCTGCCTGTCCGCTATCTCTACCTGGATGTCGCAACGCTACCTTAAATGAAACCTCTCTAAAACTGAAATGGTTCTCTTTCCTCTAACTAACACCAGTAGCATCCCCGAAGTTTCCATCATAGTTAACAATTCCACTATCACCCCCTCTCCCCAGGCCCGGTGCCTTGGGGTTATCCTAGATTCTGCCCTGTTATTCACTCCTCATATCCAGTCACTTATTAAATCATGTCACTTCCACCTAAGGAACATATCCAAAATACGATCATTTATCACCCAAGACGCTGGCAAAATTCTTATACACTCGCTCATCATATCGCGTCTAGACTACTGTAACTCTCTTTTAATTGGCCTCCCCCTCCATAGACTGTCACCTCTCCAGTCCATAATGAACACTGCTGCGAGGCTCATACACCTCAGCAACCGCTCCTCCTCTGCCTCGCCATTCTGTCAATCCCTGCACTGGCTTCCGTTACCTTTCAGAATCAAATTCAAATTAATTACACTGACTTTCAAAGCACTTCATAACTCTGCCCCACCCTACATTTCTGAACTCATCTCTATATACTCACCCACTCGCTTACTACGGTCCTCTACTGACCTGCTACTCAACTCTTCTCTCATTACCTCCTCACATGCTCACATTCAAGACTTTGCAAGGGCTGCACCCCTCCTCTGGAACGCTCTTCCACGGTCTGTCCGACTTTCTCCCAACCTTTCTGCTTTCAAAAAATCTCTGAAAACTCACTTCTTTTGAGAAGCCTACCCTCACTCTGCTTAACTACCAAACACAACACCACATACAATACCACATTTCTCACCCACTTAATTTGATCTTGCCCACTCCCACACCTTGTGTATTACTCCCTTCCCTTTAGACTGTATGCATATGCATAGGGCCTTCCTCACCTTTTTGTACCTGTATTGATTGTGATGTTTGTTACTCCATATATTCTATATATGTAACTCATGTGATGTAGTTGTATAATCACATTTACTTTAAAGTGCTACGCAATATGTTGGCGCTATATAAATACATGCTAATAATAAATACACAGGCTCACTTGGTGACCTTCTGCTGCGCAGTATTGGACCTTGTCTGTAAAACACAGAAATAAAACCTTGCATAAAGTGGATGAGTGGTTGAGTGCTAAAAATTAGCCTGCTCACTACAAGGTTAAGGAATATAATCAGTGGATCAATCACCAGTTTCAATAGCCCCCCTTCCAAAAGATACCAAGGCGCAACCTGCCTATCTACGCGGGGAGCGGTATGGAGCTGTGCATTTTAGACCTATCAATATTAGCTGTATGTGTGCATATTCTTTGTTTTTCAGTGGCCATGAACTCTGCCATATCTATATATTAGGGACATTGTCATTTGTGCATACATTTACAATGCCACCCGCCTTTATACAATGGGATTCTTTGTCCATATACTGCAATACACAGAACTCAAGCTAGCCAACGCATTTAAAGTCAGACATAGGATGGTTTTTCTATGTTTTATAATGTCTGTAACATCTAATAGTATAATATGTACTTATACTTATGTGTTTGATATTTTCTATTTATATTGTTTATATTGTCACTGAACAATTATTTCAAATGTGGCCACCTTTATAGTCCCTGACTAACTTAGAGTTAGAGAGCTGCAAAGCAGGAAGTAGTGTTCTGTTATATTATGTTACACACCCAGTCACTCCAGCCTTTATACATTACATTTTTGGCTAACTAACTATATTAGATATATTTTTATTTTTCACAGCCTATCTATTTACCCAGTTTTTATTTTTACACTGAATTGTTCCTTTGAGGACTACAGCCCAAAACTGCACTGCATACTCAAGGTCATACATGGTTACATAGTTAAATCGGGTTGAAAAAAGACAAAGTCCATCAAGTCCAACCCCTCCAAATGAAAACCCAGCCCCATACACACACCCCTCCCTACTGTCACATACTGTAAATTCTATATACCCATATCTATACTAACTATAGAGTTTAGTATCACAATAGCCTTTGATATTATGTCTGTCCAAGAAATCATCCAAGTCCCTCTTATAGTCATTAACTGAATCAGCATCACAACATCACCCGGCAGTGCATTCCCCAACCTCACTGTCCTCACTGTGATGAACCCCCTACTCTGTTCCTTTAAATGAAACTTCTTTTCTTCTAGTCTGAAGGGGAGGCCTCTGGTACGTGATTCTCTTTATGGGTAAAAAGGTCCCCTGCTATTTGTCTATAATGTCCTCTAATGTACTTGTAAAGTCTAATCATGTCCCCTCGCAAGTGGCTTTTTTCCAGAGAAAACAACCCCAACCATATCAGTCTCCCTCATAATTTAACAATGAATGAAAAGCCGATACCTTTTTTCATAAGTGATGAAGGGCCATGTGGTCCCGAAACGTTTGATCTGTTTGAACTGTGTCAAGAGCACCATGGAATAAAACTTGGGATCACCCCGTTTATTGCATAAAAAGGTATCGGCTTTTCATTTATTGTTGGATTCATTGCTGGTGTGTGGCTAGGCCAGTGCCAATACCTGAAGCCTAACTTCTGTTCCCCTCATAATTTAACTCTTCCCTCCCTCTAACCAGTTTAGTTGCACTTAGTCTCTGCACTCTCTCCAGCTCATTTATATCCCTCTTAAGGACTGGAGCCCAAAACTGCCCCCATACTCCAGATGAGGCCTCACCAGGGACCTATAAAGAGACATAATTATGTTTTCATCCCTTGAGTTAATGCCCTTTTTATGCAAGAACTGTATTTGCTTTAGTAGCCACAGAATGATACTGCCCAGAATTAGACAACTTGTTATCTACAAAAACCCCATGATCCTTCTCATTTAAGGAAACTCCCAAACACACTGGCCATTCAGCCTTGTTTCAGCCACACCAATCACACCATATTTTTCCTCCAGCACCTCCACCTCTCCCATTTTACCAGTTAGACTTGTTGTATTTGGAAAACATTTAATACTGGTACCATATTGAACATATGACATGTGGTCCTCCCATCATTAAAAGTGCCCCCAGCCAAATCTCCTCCCCCATTTTCCCTTCCTTTTGCCCACTATCTCATCTAACCTGTCCTCCACTGAATCCTTTACTGAACCCTCCCCCACGTTAATAGAGTCCACACTCCAGTTGGGGGTAACAGTAGTTTTTTCTCTTTTCAAATTAAGCGGCATTATTTGGGCACATGAATAATGAGTGAAACTCCACGACTTGCTCATTATGTACATGAGAGTGACGTCAAAAGCTCATTATGTGCATGCACTCTGCACAACATGGCCACAGGGAGCTCCCTCCTGGTGCAAATGTCCTAGCGCTGGCAAGACTAATTTAAAAAAAAATGTACTGTTACCCCCATCTGGAGTGCTAACTCTATTAGACCACACCTTTGGTTGGGGAAAATAGTTTTGCCTAAAAGTCCTTTAAAGGAATAGTTCAGTGTGAAAATAAAAACTGGGTAAATAGATAGGCTGTGCAAAATAAAAAATGTTTCTAAAATAGTTAGTTAGCTAAAAATGTAATGTATTAAGACTGGAGTGAACAGATGTCTAATAAAACAGTCAGAATCCAACTTCCTGCTTTTCAGTTCTCTAACTCTGAGTTAGTCAGCGACTTGAAGGGGGACCACATGGGACATTTCTGTTCAGTGAGTTTGTAATTGATCCTCAGCATTCAGCTCAGATTCAAAAGCAACAGAAATGACCCATGTGGCCCCCCCTCAAGTCTCTGATTGGTTACTGCCTGGTAACCAGGGTAACCAGTCAGTGTAAACCAAGAGAGTAGTGTTCTGACTGACATGTTATACATCTGTTCACTCCAGCCTTTATACATTACATTTTTGGCTAACTAACTATATTAGAAACATTTTTTATTTTGCACAGCCTGTCTATTTGCCCAGTTTTTATTTTCACACTGAACAATTCCTTTAATTGGGTAGTAAACCCTGCTGCACTACACCGCTCAACCAAACTTTAATTAGTTGTTGCTGGATTACAAATCCCAGAATAAAGTAACATAGTATCAAGGTTAAGGTATGCTGGGAGCTGTAGTCCAACAACATCAGGGTTGTATGTTTAAGCAATATTGCTCAATAAAACTTTCCCCCAAATCTCCACAGTCAGCATCTGCTTTAAAATGCAAAAAATCCCAGCTGATCTCTATAAATCTTGCTCCATGTTCTTTGTTCCTGCAACTGGAGTTGGAGCTTTAAGCTCAATTTCCCAGCAATGAACAAGTCTTGAAGAAAAAATGGTATTCATATACACAATTAATCATCATCTGATTACCAGCATTGTAGTGAGAGAAAAAAATTGCACACTTGTGAAGTGGTCGCTTAAAAATGCTATCTGAAAAATGCAGATCACTGTAAATAATTAGTTAATAATTTTACACAGCACGCGAAATAATCACTTGTGTGGTGCTAAGAATTCACATACTTTGATATATATTCAGTTATATAAAATGATTAGGCCAGGTGGATGCACAAATGTTGTGTGGATTTTTACCGGCCTAAATCATTATATATATATATATATATATATATTTATATATATATATATATATATATATATATATATATATATATCCTGTGTCATTCACTGTCCTGTAGTTCATGATATTATAAAATGCTCTAAAACACTATGCCACTGCTAAAAATAAATACTATATACTTTTGCCCAATTCTTTGTGTCAGGAATTTGACACCATGCCAGTTTGGGCCAAGTGAAAACATGATTGCAATAGAAAGTTGGGTTGGAGGTTGCAATCACAAGGATAGATTGCAGATAAGGATAGATAACAAGAGTGAGTTGAGAGAGTGAGTGAATGTTGTTAAAACATGTACCAATGCTTATGTGTTGGATGATGTGTGACATTCACATTCTGCTTTCATTATGCATTAAAGACAGTGACTGCCCAGAAACAGCACAGGATTCAGGAACAGCTATTGAAAAGACAGAAGAAGGTATTGGCTTCTCTGAGGAAGAAGAGAAAGGTAATGGCAGTAGTAGAGTAAAAAAAGATACCATTGCCCCTGAAACAAACTTCCCAAAAGAATGAATATAAAACCCATTTGTAAGGACAGGAACTTTTGAGACATTTCTTGGAGCCTAGGCAGATTAACTGGAATTTTCCATTTGCCAGAACAGTTACTATGAGTGTAACACAATCTCATGTACTAATAACTATCTGTTAGTTGCCATCTGACCTTCACAATCTGCTTTCAGGTACTAGAAACGATAGGGACAACCCTGATGGAGCAGAGGATTTAGAGGGAGCTGATGGAAAGGAGGAAGAGGCTGCTGAACAGTCTTTGGAAAAAGAGAGAGGTAATGTTAACTGTAGAATTTCTCAAATATAAAGACCACCCTCAACAGTTACAATATGATTAATACTATTTGATTTTCAGCTGGGCCTGGTAATTTGTTATAGAAAGCAAATTCAACAATGTGAGTCATAGTTTCTTTGACTATACTATGCATATAAGACCCATATACAAAGAAATTTTGGAGACTTTAGGGGGCACATTTACTAAGGGTCAAATATCGAGGGTTAATTAACCCTCGAAGTAATATCCTTCGAATATCGAATTTGAAGGATTTTGCTCAAATACTACGATCGATCGATTGAAGTAATAATTGTTCGATCGCACGATAAAATCCTTTTAATCGAATGATTAGAACAGGGGTCAGCAACCTTTACTATCAGAAGAGCCATTTTGCCCCCTCTTCCACTAAAGAAAAATAGTCTGGAGCCGCAAAACATAACACCGCTTATAAACTTTTAAAAGTTTTAACCTTTTTTTAATTTTGAACTGTTACAACAACAAAATACAACAAGCAGAAGTGCATTGTAGGCCTACTTTGAAATAAACACTGAAAATAGACAAATGCTAGTGTTCTCATCTGTTTAATGTGACTTCTGTTTCTGAAGCTCCATGTTGATCTTCCTTGTGTCAGGGCTATGAGATGTGACTTTGATCTTCAAACAGGACTTTAGGCTGTCATCTGTGAGGCGGGAGCGATATTTGGATTTTATAAAATTCATGTTAGAGAAAACTTGCTCGCATAAGTATGTTGAGCCAAAGATGGACAGGACTCCAAATGCATACTTTTTCATGTTCATATATGTGTCGGGAATGGCACTCCATGTTTCAAAAACAAGCTTGTCGGGTTTGGGGAGGTTTTCAATATCATTCCATTTGTGCTCTTTAGCGAGAGTGGCCTTCTGACGGGCGATTTCTTTGTGATCCACTGTCAGGTTTTTGAACTTGGACACCCATAAGTCTTTATCCGCTATATCAGCCAGTTCAATTTCAAGATCGGGCTGACTTATCCCTGTGAATGCGGATATGTTCGGCCGGGATGGGTCGATGTCCAGCGGTGTGACAGGGAAGGACTGAACTCGCTGAATCTTTCTCCAAATGCAGCTTGCATTGCCATAATTGCACAGTGTAAATAATCACAATTTATGATGTGATTGTTCTTTTCTTTGAACTCTCTCAGGGAGGGGAAGTGAGAGAGCGTACCTCTCTGTACATCTCTGGCAAACACTGTCATCTTGCGCTCAAACGCCAGAACATCCTCCAGCAACTGCAGGGCCGTGCTTCCCTTTCCCTGGAGATTTTTATTCAGCGTGTTTAAGTGACTTGTCATATCCACCATAAAATAAAACTTTTCCAGCCAATCAAGGTCTCCCAGTTTGGGATAGCTGAGGTCTTTACTTTCCAAGAAGGTTTTCACATGTTCCAGACAAGCATAAAAGCGTTTCAGCACGTCTCCCCTTGACAGCCACCGAACTCTGTTGGCAGCAGGAGATCTGAATATGCGCTTTCTACTTCATCTAACAATGAACAAAACTGTCGGTGGTTTAACCCATTTGCAATTATTTTGTTCACTATCTTAATAACAAGGTTCATAACTTCCACACATTCAGGGGGGAATGTTTGAGCGCACAGTGCTTCTTGGTGCAAATGCAGTGAAACGTCATCAGCTCTCGATCCAACGACTTTTGAAGTTAATTCACAAAGCCCTTATGTGCTCCTCTCATACTGGGTGCACCATCAGTAGACACTGACACAAGGCGAGCTGTGTTTATTCCTTTGGCTTTTAGACAACTCAAAACAGCCTCACAAATGTCCTGTCCCCGCGTTTGGCCTTTTAGTGGTATGAGTTCAAGCAGTTCTTCCTGTGGCCCATCAGCGTTCACATATCTGCATAACAGTGCTGTCTGCTCAATATCATTTATATCACTTGACTCATCACAGGCAATTGAATATGCTTGAGCTGAATTGATATCATCAATTTGCTTACTGGTGATGTTTGTTGCCATTTTAATGGTCCTGTCCTTGATGGTCTTTGCAGAGAGAGACATTTCTTTAATTTTCTGAATAATTTCCTGTTTGTTTTTGAATTCTGAGAATAGATGCTCTGATATTTTTATGAACGATTCTTTCATGTATTCTCCATCTGTGAATGGCTTCCCCCTCCTTACGATCTCATGAGCTGCCACAAAACTCGCAGCTGTAGTTGAGTTTGGAGAGTTGATCCACTTCTTGAAAGTATGTTTGCTCTGCTCAACTTTCTGTAGTAGTTCTGAAATTGCTCTCTTTCGCTCATCTTCAGTTGGATACGTTTTAGAAAATGCTGAGTGCTTGTTTTGAAAATGTCTTTCAACATTACATTTTTTGTTGTTTGCTAATTTCTCGCAACACATATCAAGCACACAGGCAAGCCAGCGTCGTTGGCAGTGAAGGCAAAGGAATCTGTCCATGCAGAATTAAACTCTCTATTTTCTTCTGAGATTTTTCTTTTTTCGGATGTATTTATGGCTTACCCGGTTTAGACACTCAGTATGGCTGTCCCACAGAGGTTTATTACTCAATACACGTGAGTGACTGGTCAAGAGGCCCTTGGCAATAAAATCACCCTGGCCTGGCCTATGGCTGCTCCCTTTTACTAGCTCAGTGTAAGAGCAGGCTTGGGCCACAAGGGCTGTATCTGCAGGTAAGTAGGCTTTTCCCTTTTCTGTAATATTCTCTCTATATTAATAATATGTTTGTTTCCTTTGTGTCCCTGCACACTCAAGAAGCTTCCAGCGCCAGCAGATAGGCGAGGGATATAGACGTCATTAAAATATGCATCACATAGCCCTCACACCTGCTGCTGGACTCTGACTTCTCACAGTAAGAACCACGATCATCTTGCTGCTGCATATTAATTATAGAACAGGTCATCTGGAAAATAGGCAAATATGTAATAAGGCAGTTGTACACTTACCGAGCTCCAGTGCAGCGCTGTATTCCTCAGAAGACAGCCTTCACCTTAGTCTCCTCCTTCAGCCACTTCTCTAGCATTCTGCCCAGGAACGCGAAGGGGACGCATTGGCACTAGCAAAGCTGGCGGGGTCACAGAAGCCTGCACTCTTACACAAGAGCAGCCATGCTGAGCCAGCTTTGTCCGGAGGAGCTTAGGGTGCACGGTACATCAGAGAAAAGGAGAGAGCCTGGAACCGCTCCTCCACAGCGCTCCGCTGCCCCTCATTCAGCACCGCCTACTGAAGTCACCCCCATATCCGATATGTTCTCGTTCCCCATGTGCCGGCTCTTATTGCTGCAACTGGACCCTATCACCCTCCTGTCTGGGCACACGTTCTGCAAGAGATGCCTGCGTGGGATGGAAGGCGCAAAGTTTCACTCGCAGTCCATTTCACTCGCAGACTCACTCGCCGAGCTCGCATGCTCTCGTCGGGCTCTGCTTCATGCTGCTGCAGGCGAAGAGGAGGACTGCGAGTGAAACTTTGCGCCTTCCATCCCCACATTTCGCGATCGGGGGTCTCCGCAGCTTCCTGCATTCAGTAGTAGGGTCTCAGAGTATAGACAAGAGCATGCGAGCTCGGTGCCGGGTCACACCATGCAAAGTGCAGGATCAAGAGCAAAGAGAGTGGGAGCCGACCTTTCCCTCAGTGTGAGCACTCCTCCGTGGTGTTAGGGGACACAGCGCAGAAGGAAGGCAAAGCTGGGGGACAAGCCAAATGTGCCGCTTCTCCTCTCACTAACTGGGTGTCCTCCCCTGGGAGCAAACGGTGCGCCTGGCTCTCCGGATCATGGCAATTCAAACAGCAATGAGTGCGGGGCCCTATAAGACTCGCCATTCCATTTTGCCCTTCAGCTTGTCACCCCCACACTGGCAGCACTGCGGTGGCTAGCTGGCACGCAGGCATCTCTTGCAGAACGTGTGCCCACACAGGAGGGTGACAGGGTCCAGCTGCAACAGCAAGAGCCGGCACATGGGGAACGAGAAGATTTCATTACGTGTCGCTGAATGAGGGGCAGCAGAGCGCTGTGGAGGAGCAGTGCGAGTCTCTCTACTTTTCTCTGATGCACCGTGCAATGCTCCCCACTAGCACCCTCAGCTCCTCGGGACGAAGCTGGCTCAGCATGGCTGCTCTTGTCTAAGAGTGCAGGCATCTGTCACCCCGCCAGCTAGTGCCAATGCGTCCCCTTTGCGCAGCTGCTCTTCCAGCTCAGAGCCGTAAATCTCAGCTGTCAGTTCAAAATTACCCACCCTGTAAGTGTCCTCTGCCACCCCCAGCATCTCCGAGAAATGTCCTGGGGGGGGCACTGGCAAAGGCTCTGTCTGGTCTGGGGTATGCTGCTGCACGGGTTCCACAAGAGCTGCTTGATTATTGCTTGCGTCTTGCCTGTCCCGAGCCGCAGCAAGCATGACAGCATGACAAAGAGCCGCATGAGGCTCTGGAGCCGCGGGTTGCCGACCCCTGGATTAGAAGGATTTTAATCGATTGATCAAAGGATTTTACTTTGATCAAAAAAAGCTTAGAAAACTGATGGGGAAGGTCCCCATAGGCTAACATTGTACCTTAGTAGGTTTAAACTGCCCAAGTATGTAGTCAAAGTTTTTTTTAAAGAGACAGTACTTCGAATGGTCGATATTTACTTTGAATCGCTTGAAACAAAGTCGAAGGTCGTAGTAGCCTGTTCGATGGTTGAAGTACCCAAAAAATACTTTGAAATTCGAAGTTTTTTTCATTCGAATCTTTCACTCGAGCTTAGTAAATGTGCCCCACAGTATGTATATTAGTTGTGTGTGTGTGTGTGTGTGCACATGCTGTGTTTCCAATCATTGGGACAGTGAATGTACCAGTATAGATTACATCAATATCTGTATATGTGGTAGATACTATGTAACATTCATATTCTGTTATAAGATACCACTAAAGACATGGACAGCTTTATAGCAGCAGCAGCACAGGATTCATGTGGAGCCACTAGACAAAAAGAAGAAGCTATTGGCCTATTTGAGGAGGAACACAGAGGTACTTTTGTCATTTAATAACATTAACAGTAAATATATAGATATTCCCCAAGTATCATTAGGATAAAGGTATCATATTGCTGTTCAAGAAACTGGACATGGTTATCTTTCTCTGCCACATTATTCTAGGCAACATCTCACCAACATAAGGCACAACCCCTCTATCTTCCCAAAAGCATGCAGATAATACCCATTTACATTTACGTGGGCTTACAGAACTGTCAACTCCCCTGATTATCCTAGAAATTACCCATTTTAGGTGTCCCTCCCCAGTCTCCCAACACTGTTAGGCTAGGGTCAGACATAGCAGACCTTGGCCTGCAGAAAATTAGAGAGAGCTACTGAGTACAGATTGCCTATTGTCCCAACAAGGAGTAACTAGGTGGGGGAGAAAGCCAATATTAGGAAACTGAGAGTGACAGTGTAGGTTTAGAAAAGGGAACATATGGTGGGAGCTGGGGCACTGTTATTTATTTCTAATTCATATTTGTTCCACACTGGTCTAGACATGCCCAGGCATTTAGGCCCATCCCTGAGACCCTATAAAATACCAAAAGTCATGTCTGTACATGTCTTTTTTTGGTAATCATCGGTAGTTATAGCAATAACCACATGATGGACCTCGCAGTTACTCAGTGACCACATATTGCTCTTGTAATATTAAACATAACCACCTGGTGATGCTCACAGTAGAGGATAGCTAGGGTTTATTGTTATTACACAAAATGGTGTCTTAATTTTCCAAAAATGGCGGCTGCACAGTGGGCGGGGAATGCTTTGCCGCAGTGGGCGTGGCTATATCAGGTCAGAAAGACCAGATTAAATTTAGCTCCACCTATTAGGAGCAGTAACTCCACCCATTAGGGGCGGTAACACCTATCAGGGGGTGGGGACCTGTCAAGTTGATACTGTAGGGATATACTACTACTATATTTAGGTCAGACCCCTGAAATGCCTGCCAAATGCTCAGCCACACCTACAAATGCCCTGCCCCATCTCAACACTTACGCCTACTTTCCTCTAAGCTGTTTTAGACAACCTAGTAAAAATCAGGATCATTAGGGGTGTTAGGTTAGCAAGAAGGAGAAAAGGAAGCAAGTAGAGAAAAATGAAGCAAAGTTAATAGGAGAAAAGAAAGATGGAAGGAGAAAACATCAGGCAGTTACTGCATGTATGGACACATAGCTCTGTTTGCAGGACGGCTCCACCAATCATACAAATGTGTCAGTAACTTCTTCCAGAAATAATGATATATACATTTTTGCTATTATTAACATGTATCTATATAGACATAGTTTGCAATCCCATACAATTGATGGTTGTATACACTGATCTAACAGATTCCAAACAAATTGATTTAAAGAGCAAATTTGTCCCATTTCGCCGAAAAAATGTGCAAATTTTCGGAGGAAAATTTGGCGGAAAATTGTGCGAAACGCGAATGTTGGCGCCTGCATCAATTTTGTCACTGGCGTCAATTTTTATGCACGCATTAAAGATAATGGGCATCCAAATAACATTTCTTTTTTTATGCTGGCAATTTTTCACAGCAGATTGTATTCGCCTGTGGTGAAACACTAAAATTCACTACAAATTTGTGCCTGGTGAATTTATTCGCCCATCACTATTAAAGAGTATAATTGTCTTTTTATAACTTATACCCATAACCAAGCTAAACATCTATATACAGACATAAATTAGCAGAAGAGAAGGAATCCTGTGAATATTTGTTTCCTTTTTCTTTACCAGAAAACCAAAACACCCTGAATAAAATGATAAAACTCTATAAAGAGTCGAAGCTCTCCCTGAGGGACATCCTGGACATTGGGCAGGAGAATATAAATAAAGTTGCTCCCCAGACTGTACAAGATCTTCCCTGGGCTCTTCTTAGGAAACTGATGGCTCTGGACAGGACTGCAAGAACAATTCAACTTGAGGATATTTCTGGGAATTCATGGGCAGATACAGATTGTTTAAAAGAGGATATATTTCAGGAAATGTATTTGTATAGCAATTATCATGAATCTAATTCCATCAATCCTTTAGACATTCTGTGTGTTCTCTTGCATTGCTCAGATATGTTTTTACAGCAGAACATCTTCTCCAAAATGTCCATGTGTCAGTTTGCCGTCCCACTGCTGCTCCCTGCTGGTGATGGGCCAGAATGTACCTTCATGCTCTGGGCTATGAGAGACATTGTCAAGAGATGGAGACCCCACACTATGGCAGAAAGTAAAGGCTTTGTAGAGGAAAATCTGGTTCAAGTAGAAATGCCATTATTTTCCTTTGTAAGACTGGGGGAAAGCAAATTATCTAAATCTAAAATTCTCAACCAAATGCTCAGCCCAGTTCAGCAATACCATGACTACTTTATTCATGAAAATATGGAAGGTGGGAATATTCAAAGACAAATCTCTGATGGCCTAGTGGAAATCTCCTGGTTTTTACCTGTTGGAAGAGAGAATTCTGACACTTTCCCAGAACCTGTTGCTGTTACTAATTTATGTGGAGACATAGAGTCTAACTGGACCCAATTCAGCTTCCTAACCCAGGTCTCATCAGCAGTGTTTGTATTTGCTGAGAGTATTAATGAGAGAGAGTGTCAGCTCTTAGCCCAGTGTAGTAACTGCAGCACCAAGTTCTATTTCATCATTACTCCAAGTGGCAAAGGTGTCAGTAAAGAGACATCAGAATCCTTGAAAAAGTTACTCTTTCTGCTGAATATTTGCAAATCACACATACTGATAAAAGATAAAAAAGCAAATGATGCAGGACTAGTAAAACTTGTACAAAACATTATCAAACAGTTTATGAAAGAATCAGATAAGAGAGTAAAACTGGAAGATTTAGCAAACACAGCCACTGAACTTGGCATCAAAGTGGATGAACATTCCCAGGAATGTCAGAAAGCAAAAGAACATGCCACAGAAATAACTAAAGAAATACAAGATGTGGTACAATATAAGAAAGAGACAATGAAACTACAAGGGGATCTGTGGAAGCAAGTGGCCCAGATAGAGAAGGAATTGTGCAGAATGAGAAATCAAGGAGAGAGAAATACAGAAGAATATCGATCTCAGCTGACAGAAAAACTTAAAAAGTTACACATGGAGCAGAACCAGGATAATCTACCTGATCCTATGAGTACGTTTATTTCTGCCATCACACATTTGTCTCTAGCAGAGAAACATTATTTCCTGAAATGGATTAAATTTGAACTTGACTCAATGGCTAGAAATAATCTCTCCATGTTAAAGGCTAAATACAAGGACACATGTAACAATAAAGCAGATGACCAACAGGAATTAAAACAGTTAGATCAGCAGATATCTGATAGTTCTTTGGGAGCAGAACATTTTCTTCGTGAGATGGGGCAGTTGTATGAGGCTGAATGTTCCATGGTGAGTCAAGGCAAAATCACACCAGAAAGGAGACAATTCTGTAATCTCCCAGGAATTGCTGCTGATCTGCTAATAGATGGGTTCCCATTGGAGCTGATAGATGGAGATGCCTCCAATATCCCCCTGAGATGGGTAACTGATTTTCTGACTGAACTGGATAACAAGACAGGAGGGAACTGTAAAATGAGAGTAATCTCTGTTTTAGGAGTGCAGAGCACAGGGAAATCCACCCTCCTAAATACCATGTTTGGCTTACAGTTCCCTGTGGCCAGTGGAAGATGCACACGAGGAGCCTTCATGACTCTGATTAAAGTAAAAGATAATCTTAAGGAGAATCTGGGCTGTGAGTTTATTCTGGTAATTGACACTGAAGGTCTGAAGGCTCCAGAATTGGCTTCTCTGGAGGACAGCTATGAACATGACAATGAGCTGGCAACTCTAGTAATTGGGCTCAGTGATATTATTATAATCAATATGGCTATTGAAAATAGTGTAGAAATGAGCGACATTTTGCAGATTGTGGTCCATGCATTTCTTAGAATGAAGCAAATAGGTAAGAAACCCAAATGCCAGTTTATTCATCATAATGCGAGTGATGTTTCTGCTGATGATAATAACATGAGGGACAGAAAGAAACTCTTGGAGCTTTTGGATGAGATGACAAGAATAGCAGCTAACATGGAAAACAAGAGTGGGATCACAAACTTCAGTGAAATCATGGATTATAACTTTACAGAAGACAATTGGTACATTCCTGGCCTTTGGTATGGAGTCCCACCCATGGCTTCTGTAAACTCTGGCTACAGTGAAATTGTGTCTGAACTGAAAAAATATTTGTTTGAATTCATCGAGAAAAATGAAAGCCTTCAACAACCCCAGAATATCTTTGAATTTATTGAATGGATAAAATGTTTGTGGAACTCTGTGAAACATGAAAATTTCATTTTCAGTTTTAGGAACAGCCTGGTAGCTGAAGCTTACAATCAATTATCAATTGAGTACTCCCAGTGGGAATGGAACTTCCGCAAACAGGTTCATACCTGGCTAATTAGCACTGAGAACAGTATAAAAAATCAGTCAGCAGATGAACTACAACCAATAATTGTCAATGATATTACAGATAAGTTGTTTACTTTCCTTTGCAATGAGAAGCAAATGATGTTACAATTGCTACAAAAATATTTTGAAAGTAAAAAAAAAATGTTCACCTAATTGAAAAATACAGAGAAGATTTCACCAGAAGGGTACATTCTCTCCAAAACGAATTAAAAAGTTATGTAACATCAAAGATCGATGATACTATTAGGATCCAAAAACAAAAACATCAGATAAATAATATACAGAAAACTTACCAAAAAACAATTGAGGAGAAAGTTTCCAATCTTATAAAACAGGTCAGAGAAAGGGAAAGTCAGCTTGAAGATGATGAAATAGAAAAGGAATTTAAGAATATGTGGGAAAGTACAATAGCTGAGTTACCAAGGAATCTTTTACAAAAACGCAATGTCAGTCAGGAAATGTTACTGGAGCTCAAACGAGACTTGTCCAACAGAGGGGCCTCTATAAAGGAGATATTACTTAGGATAAACGATTTAATAGGGTTTGGAAAAGTTGAATTCCAGGTTAAAGATCAGCATACAGACAAATGGTATACAAAACATGTGAAAGTATACTGGAGCACAGAATTCCATAATAAAACATCCAACCTTGCTTCTACTTTAATAAGAATATGTTCAGATAATGTAACAGAGAAGGTTAATACAGGAGGAGACTATGATGGAACTTATTGCCAAGAATTGCTCAATATAATCAATGAAAGACTCAGGGAGGATGATGTGAAGAAACTGCACATTACCCATGAGTTTGATTTGGATATAAAACTCCATATCTTGGAAAGTGTGTCTTGGAAATTCCAGAAGATGCATGATGAGTTTATTCGGGAAAATAACCCGGTACTGTGTCTGGAAAAACTGAAACCTCATTATTTAACAACATTTAAAAATATATTCCAGGAAAAAGATGAAATACAAAGTAGAGCCAAACAGTTCTGTGAGCTCTGCCTGAAACCTGCAATAACCAATCAGATTAGGGAGCATCTGGGGAAGGCTGTTGTAGAGGATATTTTGGCTAATGAAAGTGCCAAAAAATTTAGTTGTCGCGCTTTCTTTCAATCACATGTACTTGAGAAACTTTTAAAAGGTCAAAAATTTTGTCAGTTTTTCATGTATATTGATCATTATGAGCTGTATGTGAAAGAGTGGATTTATCAGCACATAGTAAACACTTATAAAAATGGTCTAGAAAAGTTGCAAACAAACATTCTATCTGATATCTGTAAAAAAATCAGGAACAGTCTTGAAAGTTTACAAGATATATCCACTGTCTCTGACTTTTTGATTAAGTTCTGTAAGATGTTAGAAAGTGAATTAGTAATCAACCAGACAGAGTTGCAGTTGGTCAGTTTCCAAAACCAAGCAGATATCAAGCTGTTCTCAAAGGACATTGAGTTTTTTCTTACAGAAACAGAGAAACAGATCAGATCAGAGATGGAATCTTCCAGCACAGAATCAGTACTTGACAAACTCCCACTGAAACCAGAGGATGTTCTGTTTAAGAGAGTGTTTGGCTGTGGGAAGCAGTGTCCCTTCTGTGGAGTCCCCTGTGAGGCTGGAGCTACTGACCATAAGGAGCACTTTGCATCTGTCCATCGCCCTCAAGGGTTTAAACGTTTGCAACATAAGAAGAATACAAAGCTGGTTGCAGAGATTTGTTCATCTGATGTTATTAGTAAGTTTCGCTTTAGAAATTCAGACACAAATAAGAAATTCCATCCTTATAAAGATTATCGTCTAATATACCCAGACTGGGCCATTCAGCCTGACTCCAGCATCACAGCCTCAGATTACTGGAAATACATTTTTGTGAAGTATAATAAAGATTTTGCAGAGGTATATAATGCACTGCCTGCTGATCTTCCTGATGAATGGCATAAGATAACAGATGAAAAAGCTCTTATGAGTTTAAAAGAAGTATATGAAATGAAAACTGTCAAATATGTTCCGCCTTAGAACTTGTCTAATAGTGTTTTGTCTCCTTCTTTCTCTTAAGAAAATGTAAAATAAAGTTATGTAAAGTGCAGCAAAGGTGATCATTTTAACTGATTACAGAGGTTGTCTTCAGATTAACTTCTAGTATGATGTTAAGAGCGATATTAATCGATTTGCATTTTAATTATGCATGGTTTTTAATTATTTGGCTTTCTGTTCTATCTGTGTTGCTAGGATCCAAATTAATCTAGCAACCAAGCAGATGTGCATGTCAGACTGGAATATGAATTGGAGAAGGGATGAAAAGAAATATATGTAACAATATGTAACAATAACACTAAAGCTGCAGCTTCAGACAGCAATAGTTTTTGGCTGCCAGGGTATTTTCAAAGCTATAAAGGGTCAGAAGAAGAGAGCAAATAATTCTAAAACTATATAAAATGAATACCAGTTTAAAAGTTACTAATAATTATTCATTATATAACATTCTTGAACTTAACATTTTAAATGTATTATTTCTAAACCTGTGAAAATAAATTGTTCCAGTTAAAAACAGAATGATGTCTGGCTCCTAACTAATATTTACTGTAAGTTGGCAATATAAAGGACTATATATGCCTAGTGGGGCAACATAATTTAAAAATTCTGAGCTTTGTGATTTCTTACATTTGATTTCTAATATTTTAGTTGATTAAATTGAATTTACTGAACACTACATACGAAAAAATATGATTATGGTCCTGGAATTGAATTTTTCTCTCTCTTACATGTAATGTAATGTAGCTACAATTCACATTTTCTGATCTTTTGGAAAGCATTTGCAAAATAAGAAGTATCAAAAATCAAATGTATTCATTACTTTCCAATTAAAGCAGAACTCATTTACTAACAACAAGCAATGTATAAAAAGTGGCACAAGTTCCCATATTTTTACATGCAATACATTTCTTTTACCAAGATTTCCAGAATTTTATGAGCATTCCAAAATGTGTAATCATAACAAGAGCTATCACTAGATCTCCACATTCCATGAATACTTGCACCATATTTGCATTCATCTATATATATATATATATATATATATATATGTATAGCGAACAAGGAGCATTAGTGTCAGTGATGTTGAATATATTCTGGAATATCTGAAAATTCCACACTTGCAAATTTAGTTGCAAATAAAATATCTATGCCAGGATTATCTGTATGTTGTATTTCTTGCAGATTAGTAAAAGTAAGTGGATCAGGAGAAACAAAACATTAGGAGAGGCAGAGATAAATTAGCAATATTGTTTGTGTAGTCACTAAAGGAGTGAATGTTTGCCAGATTTCATAGCCCACATTCTGGGCCAGACCAACTTGGTCAAATCATTTGGCCCACAGCCATCAACTGCCTTATAATGACACCTAGATATTAAGACCTATATTATGGCCAATTGAGACCCATTGGGAGGAGACTGATTTCTAGCCAGAAATCAATAGGGTAGACTTTTTTTGACCCAACACACAGTCCAAGCTACAGACCTGGCTACAGGTAAAAATTACCATTTGAATTGACAGCTGTACTACACAGTAGAGCAGTACACATAAAGATAGGAGGGTCCTTTATGAAATTCAAAAACACTATATCCAAAAGGAAGAATGTGAGGATCTCCAATAATCAAGAGCTAAATATTTTTAAAACAAAGAAGAAAATTTATTAGGACATAAAACCTAACGCGTTTCATGCCTGATAGGGCACTTATTCATAGGCTAAATGGCACACCCCTGTACACATGTTATAAAGGGGCTGTACCCAATCACAACAAAGCAAGCATGTGTTACCACTTTTGTTACAGATTGTGAAGTTCCACCTAGTGGTTAAAAGACAAATCATTCTATACATACACAAAACAATGTTACAAAAATACAAAAATACAAAGATACACCTCAAACAAAAACAAACAATAAAGAAAAAAATATATATGTGAAAATTATAGAAAAATGAATAAAATGAAACAATAAGTGAAATAATGAATAATGGAAACCAAAAAATATAAGAAAAAATAATAAGGAAAAATAAAATTTAAAATACACACTACAGTCACAATTTTGATAAGGTTTTCTTGGTATAATAAATTTTCTACTTTTTTTAAAAAATATTTAGCTCTTGATTATTGGAGATCCAACACAATATCCGCTTGCACTCACCGGCCCTCCTTCGTTAATCCTGCTAGGTGCCCAGTCCTTGGGGGATACGGCAATCCCCACACTTCTGTATAGACAAAATAGAGAGTCCTGGCACTCAATAGCAATTGCAAAGGGGTAAACCAATACGTGTTTATTCAGTCAAACAATGCACAACGTTTCGGGGGCTTGCCCCTTCGTCAGGTGATACATTACAACCACTTAACATCCCTTAAATACCCTTAGGCCCCTCCCACCAAGGTGAGTAAAAAATACTTAAAAATTCAAGTCCATTATAGAAAGTCCATATGTAGGTTAAAGTGAAGCTCCAATCATGTGCAATTATAACTCGATCCATCTGTAACAAAATTAAAAGATGCAGACATTCTAGAGGAACATTTATTGTAATATTCTTTCCCTGTTTAAAAGAGAAACATTTACCTTTCCCTTTGAAGTTATTCAGTATAATTCTTATCAGTAGATTATCTGAAAAGTAAGGAGATACATGGTTACTATTCAAATACAATGTTCTAAAAATATATTTACAAATAAACTGTAACAATCGTATTAAGTAACAATGATAAGGTTACATATGTAGAAAAAATTAACCATCTTTACAAATAACTAGATAGGCTGAACTCTTCATTTATACCTCTTGGGACCTGTGTTTGTAACAGCCAAATCCAATAACTCTCACGTTGGAGTAGTTTTTGTTTAAGATTTTGCCCACTCCTATTTGTTACTTTTTCTAGAATCTTCCACCTCAGTTGTGAAATTCTGTGTTGTTTTTTCAAAACAATGTTTAGCCAAAGTGGTTTCATATTTCTTTTGTTTATTCAATGTGTTACTATCTTCATTTATAGGATTAAAATTGCGTATAGTGGATTTGTGCTCATTCAAGCGTATTTTAATCGGTCAGCTTGTTTTACCAATATAGGCCATACCACACGGACATTTTATGTAATAAATCCCATTACTAGAATTACAGGTGTGGAAGCCTTTTGTGTAGTGGCGGGAACCTTTACTTGGATGTGTGACATAATCGCCTTTGGTAATGCTATTGCAATTACCACAATTGTGGCAAGGATAGGTCCCTGAAGGTGCTTTGTTTCCTCTAGTGTCCATTTTCTTGTGTCTAATCAAATCCCCAATATTTTTCCCTCTCCTGTAAGAAAAAATTGGTGGAGAAATAGTTTGCCAATTTTTACATCATTCTTAAGTATTCCCCAATTTTTCAAGATAATGTTTTTAATTACTTTGGAGTTGGTGTCAAATGTGGAGACAAATGGTACACGACTGAGTTTATCCTTTTTGCTCCCAGTTTTTATTAGAAGGTGTTCCCTAGGTAGTTTCCCTACTTCATTTCTAACCTTTTCCAGTTCTTCCCTATTATACCCTTTTGCTAAAAATTTCTTAGTCATTTTAGTAGACTCTTCAGAGTATAACTCATCGGTAGACGTAATTCTTCTTACCCTCAGCATCTGCCTTCTGGGTGATCCTTTAAATAACCCAGGTGGATGGAAGCTGGTGGGAATTAACAAGTTGTTACAATCTGTTGGTTTTGTATACATAGAGGTTATGAACCCTTTATCTGTGTACTGTATATTAACATCCAAAAAATAAATATTAGTGGGGTGACTCTCCAGTGTGAATTTAATGGACCTATGTGTCTTATTTAGATATTCCAAAAAATCATTTAGCTCAATCTGTGTGCCTGTCCAAACAAAGAAGGTGTCACCGACAAACCTCATATAGGCATAAATATGTTTCGAAAATTCTGGCTTATTGAATATATAGGTTTGTTCAAAATTGTCCATATATATGTTAGTGTAGGCGGGCGCCATGTTCACCCCCATTGCGCAACCTTGTGTCTGTAGAAAATATTTATTTTCAAAGGTAAAAACATTTTTTGTAAGGATTACCTCAAGAAGAGTACAAATAAAATTGATTTTATATGTAGGCAATTGTGTATGACATAAATAAGTACTTATACATTCGATCCCCTCTTCGTGTGGTATTGAGGTGTATAGGCCCCCTACATCTAGCGAGCAAAGGATGATGTTTTGGGGTGGTTCAATAATAGATTTTATACATGTCAAGAAATCTGTTGTATCTTTAAGGCATGGCTCTAAAGTGTACCATTTGTCTCCACATTTGACACCAACTCCAAAGTAATTAAAAACATTATCTTGAAAAATTGGGGAATACTTAAGAATGATGTAAAAATTGGCAAACTATTTCTCCACCAATTTTTTCTTACAGGAGAGGGAAAAATATTGGGGATTTGATTAGACACAAGAAAATGGACACTAGAGGAAACAAAGCACCTTCAGGGACCTATCCTTGCCACAATTGTGGTAATTGCAATAGCATTACCAAAGGCGATTATGTCACACATCCAAGTAAAGGTTCCCGCCACTACACAAAAGGCTTCCACACCTGTAATTCTAGTAATGGGATTTATTACATAAAATGTCCGTGTGGTATGGCCTATATTGGTAAAACAAGCTGACCGATTAAAATACACTTGAATGAGCACAAATCCACTATACGCAATTTTAATCCTATAAATGAAGATAGTAACACATTGAATAAACAAAAGAAATATGAAACCACTTTGGCTAAACATTGTTTTGAAAAAACCACACAGAATTTCACAACTGAGGTGGAAGATTCTAGAAAAAGTAACAAATAGGAGTGGGCAAAATCTTAAACAAAAACTACTCCAACGTGAGAGTTATTGGATTTGGCTGTTACAAACACAGGTCCCAAGAGGTATAAATGAAGAGTTCAGCCTATCTAGTTATTTGTAAAGATGGTTAATTTTTTCTACATATGTAACCTTATCATTGTTACTTAATACGATTGTTACAGTTTATTTGTAAATATATTTTTAGAACATTGTATTTGAATAGTAACCATGTATCTCCTTACTTTTCAGATAATCTACTGATAAGAATTATACTGAATAACTTCAAAGGGAAAGGTAAATGTTTTTCTTTTAAACAGGGAAAGAATAATACAATAAATGTTCCTCTAGAATGTCTGCATCTTTTAATTTTGTTACAGATGGATCGAGTTATAATTGCACATGATTGGAGCTTCACTTTAACCTACATATAGACTTTCTATAATGGACTTGAATTTTTAAGTATTTTTTACTCACCTTGGTGGGAGGGGCCTAAGGGTATTTAAGGGATATTACGTGGTTGTAATGTATCACCTGACGAAGGGGCAAGCCCCCGAAATGTTGTGCATTGTTTGACTGAATAAACACGTAGGGGTTTACCCCTTTGCAATTGCTATTGAGTGCCAGGACTCTCTATTTTGTTTATTGGAGATCCTCACATTCTTCTTTTTGGATATAGTGTTTTTGGATTTTGAACCTTGGGACTGAGATGAACTGTGAGTGGATCTCCCTGTTATACACTTAACAATGATATTTTTTGGTTTATTAGAGTGGTACCATTTACATTATATATTTTTTCTTGTGGCAGCACACACTTTATTTTTCTCCTTTATGAAATTTTCAGATACTGTATTAGTGGTAGAGCACTGACAGGTACAAAATTGGCCTCCATGTTGCTCAATTATAGAGCACTTGCATTTGGGGATTTCAGCGTCCAACTGTATCTTTTGTCTGTTGGTATCCACTAGTTTGTACTTGAAAGATGTACTAGTTAAGTGGCTTACACGTGGATGCCCACATACCACACCTTTAATGACAACAGTTGGCAAATGCAGGCAACCCTGTATTCATGGAGAAAACAAAGCTCTTTCTGTTCC
Source organism: Xenopus laevis (assembly GCF_017654675.1). Taxonomy (NCBI): domain Eukaryota; kingdom Metazoa; phylum Chordata; class Amphibia; order Anura; family Pipidae; genus Xenopus; species Xenopus laevis. Next base: position 112,663,794 of record NC_054388.1, on the reverse strand, counting down.
ATTGACAAGCAGATAACCTATACCCATGTCAGTTGTGCCTCTCCCACGTGGCATTCAGAGAAGAAAAGCATGGATGCACTGTATAGTAAAGACAGAAAGTGGTAATGATCAGAATAACATTGTATTTCATCACAGCTTAAAAATGTTTCAAACAGTATACATATATACAAAATTATTAAAATAAATAAAATGCATACAGTATTAATGATATATGAATGCCTTCAATAAAGAAAACCCTGTATTCCTTTTCTAAAATTCCAACACTGGATACAAGAAATAATGATCATAAAGGGATTGGTCCAGGGTCCGAATGGACCAGCGGGACTTTGGGAGAAAACCCTGAGAGCCCTGCCAGCTCAGACCTGCTCCCTGTCACCACTACCTTGAACCTAGTACTCCTGGTTGCGAAAGATGAAAAGTATGAGCGAGCATGCATTGGGGTGGGGGGAGTTCTCTTGTGCAGCAGGGGCCCCTAGAGTGGACTTTGAGTTATGAGCGGGATTTGATATTTATTATATACAATTTATTCTTATGTTTTCTCCTTTCTCCGGGAATAAAAAGTGACCCTAATAAAACTGCAGCATTTTGGCATCCAAAAGCTTAATTTCTTTTAAAACCTATATCAAACGCAAGCATACAGAAAATTACTATACTTCAAATACATTCTGATACATTTATCCATAATGTGATAGAAAATGGCTGGATTGGACTCCACTGTGAATGTGAAAATGAATTTACAGGTCTGCAATACTGTCATAAAAGGCTGGACAGGTTGCCTCTTCTTAGCATTTAAATCCCCATGCACAATCTATATATATCACAAAACACCTGCACTCTGTCATCTTTACTTGTGGGGTGCACGGTCAATCTTAATTCATGCAGTCTATTTGGAAAATAGTTTCTGGACCACACACAGGTTGTAGAAACTGCACTCACAGGGATTATCACAAAATATATCTCTTTTATTAGGAAACTAATGTTTCGACTGCAACAGTAGTGTCACTTGAGGGGGGCGGGCCATGGTGTGTGATGCTCAGCCGGGCCCCACCCCCTCCATTCGGCTGCATTTGGCAGTTTTTTTCAGTGGAGCGTGAGCTGCCGGGGGGTAGTTCCGCCACTGGGCTGCAACTCAACTCTGACAAAGGCTGAGTTGCAGCCTAAACGTTAGTTTCCTAATAAAAGGGATATATTTTGTGATTAGCCCTGTGAGTGCGGTTTCTACAATTTTGGATTATATATATATATATATATATATATATATATATATATATATATATATATATATATATATATTGTAACCCCATCTTGGCCACGCCCCTGTGCCATAGGATATACATCATCAATTTCTTACCATCCACAAGTCCTGAATCTCCTTTGCTAAATGAACAGGTACAGGGAATTTCTCTCCATGGCAGTGCTTCTACCTAGTGGGATCCAGGGATTCACCTACAGATGGCCCCACTAGGAACAAATGATTAACCACACCATTGCAGTAAAATAAATTAAACTTTATATAAGAAGAAAAGGCAAAAGGCAAAGTAAAATACACAATGCACCATAAATCCTGCCCTGTGGTACCCATGTGGTCTTCCAACTCCTGCCTCAGTCTTTACTCAGGACACAGACCATCACTCCACTCTTGGTGGACACTAGTGATCAGCCATGGATTCACTGCAAAATTCCCAATTTTTTTTTCATGCAAAATTTGCAGTGAAAAATCACCATAAGACAAAACGCCCATTGACTTTAATGCATTTGGAGAGAGTAAATTTGTTGTGTGTAAAAACGCCCACTGGCTTCAATGCATTTCATGAAATTTCACTGTTTTGCAAATTTTTTGGCAAGGCGAAACAGTGATGGTAATACCCTTTTCTCAGGCCAAAACTCACTGAGGGCTCCCAAGCCTCTTTCCTTGGAATACATCTCCAGGCATCTATTACCGGGGTCTTGTTATCCCCAAGCCCACACAGGTCATCACCACCCATGTGGTTTCTTTACATAGTCTGGGGCCTGGTGGTACTAGCAGCCCAGAAGGAATAATCATTCCATTCTACTTAAAAGTGAAAGTAGACTGAACATGGAGCACATGGCATCTAACTATATGAAGAAGTTATGAAACAGTGACACCTTCTGGTAAAACCAGAAATTTGCCAAGGCACAATGCACAGGGACAAAGGACTCACTCCCCCTGCCTTATCCAATTTAGGTCCAATACTTAGTTGGCCAAGCAGAGGATTTACAGCCATGCAATACTTTTAGGACCATGGGGGAGCTTAACCATATGGTTCCCTACAGATATATTGTAATATGCATAGAAATGAGGACCTTGCAAGTTTCACGTCCAGCCTGCAGGGGGCAGTGTTAGGAAACAGTAAGACTGATGCCATGTGACTGTGTAAGGAATGCTGGGAAAGAGGAAGCCAGGGCAATAATGCAAGGTGAGCATGCACAGGGAGACAGAGATCCCCTGGGATATAAAGTTGGTAAAGTGCAGGGAAAGCTGCACCAACTGCAGGTTCTACTTATTGAGTCAGTGGGGGTCATTTATTAACACTGGGCAAATTTGCCCATGGGCAGTAACCCATGGCTACCAATCAAATTACTGCATTAATTGTTCTACTTGCAGCTGACTTCAAAAAGCTGATCACTTATTGGTTGCTATAGGTAACTGACCATGGGCAAATTTGCCCAGTGTTGATAAATGAGCCCCAGTGATTGTCAGTCAGGGAAGGACTTCACCCTTCCTGCAATTAAGGCCCCTTAGGTACCTGTTACAATAGGCCTCACTGTAGCTGTTGCAGATCTAGGGCCCAGTTAGGGACTCAGGGAATTGTCACGTAAGAACCAGAACGTTCATCAGTCTGGCCCCTTCCTTGATCAGAGTAGGTTAGAGACCCAGGTTCTAGTTCCCGTTAGGGTCAGTCACCCTGGCTTAGCTAGTGGCCCAGAAAAGAGCCAACACTAACTACTGGACACTGCAATCTCTGGGAATTCCACATGGATAGTCATTAATGTATTACAAAGCAAATATACTATATTTTAAGGATGATACACCACAGATAGGGTTGCCACTAGAGATGGCGCGAACTGTTCGCCGGCGAACTTGTTCACGCGAACATCGGGTGTTCGCGCTCGCCGGAAGTTCGCGAACGTCGCGCGACGTTCGCCATTTTGGGTTCGCCATTGTTGGCGCTTTTTTTTGCCCTCTCACCCCAGACCAGCAGGTACATGGCAGCCAATCAGGAAGCTCTCCCCTGGACCACTCCCCTTCCCTATAAAAACCGAAGCCCTGCAGCGTTTTTTCACTCTGCCTGTGTGTTCTGAAGAGATAGTGTAGGGAGAGAGCTGCTGCCTGTTAGTGATTTCAGGGACAGTTGAAAGTTTGCTGGCTAGTAATCGTTTTGATACTGCTCTGTTATTGGAGGGACAGAAGTCTGCAGGGGTTTGAGGGACATTTAAGCTTAGGTAGCTTTGCTGGCTAGTAATCTACCTTCTACTGCAGTGCTCTGTATGTAGCTGCAGTGGGCAGCTGTCCTGCTTCTGATCTCATCTGCTGACTGCTGCCTTGTAAGGACTGCTTTTATTTATTTTTTTGTTGTTTTACTACTACTACTACTATAAGAGCCCAGTGCTATTAGTCTAGCAGTGTTGGGGAGTGGGACTGGTGTGCTAATCTGCTGCTCCTAGTAGTTCAGCAGCACCAACTTTAATTTTTTTTTTTTTTAATATTCATTTTTTTTTATTTTACTTTTTTTTATTTTACTACCGCTGTAGTAGTGTATAAGTTGACCTTTTAGGCATTATTTGCCCTGTAGGCATTTTTTGCCCAGTGTGTTATTCAACCAACTGCCATCTAGCTGTGTGACCTTGTTCACATTCTGTCTAAATATCCATAATATTACCGTCTCCAGAAAAAACACCGGAGTGACTTTTTTCAAGCAGCCATAATATATTTTACGTAATCCGTATCCATCGCTGTAGTAGTGTATAAGTTGACCTTTTAGGCATTATTTGCCCTGTAGGCATTTTTTGCCCAGTGTGTTATTCAACCAACTGCCATCTAGCTGTGTGACCTTGTTCACATTCTGTCTAAATATCCATAATATTACCGTCTCCAGAAAAAACACCGGAGTGACTTTTTTCAAGCAGCCATAATATATTTTACGTAATCCGTATCCATCGCTGTATTAGTGTATAAATTGACCTTTTAGGCATTATTTGCCCTGTAGGCATTTTTTGCCCAGTGTGTTATTCAACCAACTGCCATCTAGCTGTGTGACCTTGTTCACATTCTGTCTAAATATCCATAATATTACCGTCTCCAGAAAAACACCGGAGTGACTTTTTTCAAGCAGCCATAATATATTTTACGTAATCCGTATCCATCGCTGTAGTAGTGTATAAGTTGACCTTTTAGGCATTATTTGCCCTGTAGGCATTTTTTGCCCAGTGTGTTATTCAACCAACTGCCATCTAGCTGTGTGACCTTGTTCACATTCTGTCTAAATATCCATAATATTACCGTCTCCAGAAAAAACACCGGAGTGACTTTTTTCAAGCAGCCATAATATATTTTACGTAATCCGTATCCATCGCTGTATTAGTGTATAAATTGACCTTTTAGGCATTATTTGCCCTGTAGGCATTTTTTGCCCAGTGTGTTATTCAACCAACTGCCATCTAGCTGTGTGACCTTGTTCACATTCTGTCTAAATATCCATAATATTACCGTCTCCAGAAAAAAGACCGGAGTGACTTTTTTCAAGCAGCCATAATAAATTTTACGAGATCCGTATCCACCGCTGTAGTAGTGTATACGTTGATCTTGTGGGCAGTATTTGCACAGTGTTTTCTTCAAACCGCCATCTAGCTGTGTGAGCTTGTTCACATTTTGTCTAAATATTGATAATATTATCGTCTCTAGAAAAACCACTTGAGTTACTTTTTTTCAAGCAGCATTCATATATTTTACGTAATCCGTATCCACCGCTGTAGTAGTGTATACGTTGATCTAGCTGTGTGTATTATCGTTTCCAGAAAAACCAACTGAGTTTTTGTTGTTGTTGTTTTTTTAAAAATAATGCCAGGCAAAGGCAGGCCGCCACGCAGAGGCCGTGCTAGGGGCCGTGCTGCTATGCAATCCTGTGGCCCTAGCAAATTGCCCAGTTTTAAAAAGCCAATGACCCTGAACTCCCAAAATGCTGAAGAGGTAGTTGACTGGCTTACACAGCACACCCCATCCTCTACCGTTTCTAACTTTACCACAACATCCTCCTCATCCTCCACTGCTATGGCCACCCCACGTAACACTTCCTCCACCACCGGTGCCCCTTCTTCACTGGAGTCAGAGGAGTTATTTTCCCATGAGTTTCTTGAACTGAGTAATGCGCAACCATTATTGCCAGAAGAAGATGAAGGAGATGAGGACGTTACACCAGATTTAATTCTGGCAGAGAACACGACAGAGATGGACATAATGAGTGATGAGGAGGAGGTCCCCGCTGCTGCTTCCTTCTGTGATGTGTCAGAAGAAATTGATGCATCTGAGGAGAATGATGATGAGGAGATTGATGTTTTGTGGTGCCTAGTAGAAGAGAGCAAGAGGAGGGTAGTTCAGATGGAGAGACGGAGAGTCAGAGAGGCAGTAGGAGAATAAGACTTAGAAGAAGCAGGGAGGACAGCCCGCAGGGATCAGTAGGGCAACAACATGTATCGGCACCTGTGTTCAGCCGGCCAACGCACCCGCCATTGCCGCCAATGCCGCCAACTTCTACTGTTACCGCCAGATCGCACACTTCCAAAAAGTCAGCAGTGTGGGATTTTTTTAATGTGTGTGCCTCTGACAAAAGCATTGTAATTTGCAATGAGTGCAGTCAGAAACTGAGCCTTGGTAAGCCCAACAGCCACATAGGTACAACTTCTATGCGAAGGCACATGAGCGGCAAGCACAAAGCACTTTGGGAGCAACACCTCAAAGGCAACAGGCAAACTAAAAGCCACACTCCTTCTGGTCCAGCATCTTACTGCTCTACCTCTGCTCTCCTTGACCCGTCTGAACCACCCTCCACTCCGCCTTCCACCTTGATCACCTGTTCCCATTCCCAGTCATCTGCCACCAGCCAAGTTTCTGTGAAGGCCATGTTTGAGCGTAAGAAGCCAATGTCTGACTGTCACCCCCTTGCCCGGCGTCTGACAGCTGGCTTGTCTGCACTCTTAGCCCGCCAGCTTTTACCATACCAGCTGGTGGACTCTGAGGCCTTCCGCAAATTTGTAGCAATTGGGACACCGCAGTGGAAGGTACCCAGCCGCAATTTTTTTTCTAAAAAGGGAATACCACACCTGTACCAACATGTGCAGAGCCAAGTTACCGCATCTCTGTCACTTAGTGTTGGGCCAAAGGTCCATATGACTACTGACGCATGGTCCTCCAAGCATGGTCAGGGCAGGTATGTCACCTACACTGCCCACTGGGTGAACTTGGTAATGGCTGGGAAGCAGGGAATGGGTAGCTCAACAACAACAGTGGAGTTGGTGTCACCGCCACGGATTGCACGCGGTTCTGCCACCACCTCTACTCCTCCATCGCTCTCTACCTCGTCTTCTTCCTCTTCTTCTTCTTACTCTGCTGCTGGGTCCTCCTTCTCCTCCTCCACACCTGTGCACCCCCAGCTCCCCCTAGGCTATTCGACGTGCCAGGTACGCCGTTGTCACGCTGTCTTGGGGATGACGTGCCTGGAAAGCAAAAACCATACCGGATCTGTACTCCTGTCATCTCTGCAGTCACAGGCCGATCGGTGGCTGACCCCACACCAACTGCAGATCGGAAAAGTGGTGTGTGACAATGGAAGCAATCTGTTGGCAGCGTTGAGACTGGGCAATTTAACACATGTGCCCTGCATGGCACATGTGTTAAATTTAATAGTCCAACGTTTTGTCTCCAAGTACCCAGGATTCCAGGACGTTCTCACCCAGTCCAGAAAGGTGTCGGCCCATTTCAGACGTTCCTACACAGCCATGGCACGCCTTGCTGACATTCAGCAGCGCTACAACATGCCAGTCAGGCGTTTGATTTCTGACAGCCAGACTCGCTGGAATTCAACGCTCCTTATGTTGGAACGTCTGCTGCAACAACAAAGGGCCGTCAACGAGTACCTTTTTGAACTGGGTGGTAGGACTGGATCTGCAGAGCTGGGGATTTTTTCCCCCGTTACTGGGTGCTTATGCGCGATGCCTGCAGGCTCATGCGACCTTTTGAAGAGGTGACAAATATGGTCAGTCGCACCGAAGGCACCATCAGCGACCTAATACCCTTCGCTTTCTTCCTGGAGCGTGCCGTGCGACGAGTGACAGATGAGGCTGTAGACCAGCGTGACGAGGAGCTGGAAGCGCACGATTTCTGGTCGGAATCACCAGAACGAACCCAGGCACCTGCTGCAACGCAGGGAGAGGTGCCAGAAGTGGAGTCAGAGGAGGAAGGTGGCTTTGTGGAGGAGGAGGAGGAGGACCAACAGGAGCAGGCTTCCCAGGGGGCTAGTGGTGACCTTTTGGGGACCCCTGGTCTTGTACGTGGCTGGGGGAGGAGACCGTGGATGATGCAGTCCTTGATAATGAGGAAGCGGAGATGGATAGCTCTGCATCCAACCTTGTGAGAATGGGGTCTTTCATGCTGTCATGCCTGTTGAAGGACCCCGTATCAAGAGGCTTAAGGAGAAGGACCTGTACTGGGTCGCAACGCTACTAGACCCTCGGTACAAGCATAAAGTGTCAGAAATGTTACCAACATACCACAAGTCCGAAAAGATGCGGCATTTACAAACCAGCCTGCAAAACATGTTGTACAATGCTTTTAAGGGTGATGTCACTTCAGGAACTCATCAACATTCCAGGGGCAGAGGTGCCAGTAATCCTGCCACGAGCGCACCTGCAAGGACAAAGCCCTTTGGCCGGTCTGTAACGTCAGACATGCAAATGTTTTTCTGTCCAAGGCAGCGCCACAACCCTTCTGGATCCACCCTCAAAGAACGCCTCGACCGGCAGGTAGCGGACTACCTGGCATTAACTGCAGATATCGACACTCTGAGGAGCGATGAACCCCTGGACTACTGGGTGCGCAGGCTTGATCTGTGGCCAGAGCTGTCACAATTTGCCATGAACCTCTTGTCTTGCCCAGCCTCAAGTGTGCTCTCAGAAAGGACCTTCAGTGCAGCAGGAGGGATTGTAACTGAGAAGAGAACTCGCCTAGGTCACAAAAGTGTCGATTACCTGACCTTTATTAAAATGAATGAGGGGTGGATCTCGGAGGGTTACTGCACGCCGGAAGACTTGTTCTGACTTCTATGCAGCTGTCCTTCTCTTCAAGCCTCATGACTCCACACACAGCTGTCCTTTAGCGTCCTCCTCCCTCCGCCACCGTTACAAACTAGGGTGCAAACCCTACTGGTTTAATTTTTTCTGGCCTCTGTGCTTCAGTGGCTGCAACCAAAAAAACTGGGCAAACAATGTCTACAAGGTCAACGTATGGCAAAAAATGACTATTTTCAGCATTTATATGGCATATTTTTTCTGGCAACTGTGCTTCAGTGGCTGCGTCCAAAAAAATGCATATTTTCTGCATTTATATGGCATAATTTTTCTGGCCTCTGTGCTTCAGTGGCTGCAACCAAAAAAATGCATATTTTCTGCATTTATATGGCATAATTTTTCTGGCCTCTGTGCTTCAGTGGCTGCAACCAAAAAAATGCATATTTTCTGCATTTATATGGCATAATTTTTCTGGCCTCTGTGCTTCAGTGGCTGCAACCAAAAAAATTTATATTTTCAGCATTTATATGGCATATTTTTTCTGGCAACTGTGCTTCAGTGGCTGCAACCAAAAAAACTGGGCAAACAATGTCTACAAGGTCAACGTATGGCGAAAAATTACTATTTTCAGCATTTATATGGCATATTTTTTCTGGCAACTGTGCTTCAGTGGCTGCGTCCAAAAAAACTGGGCAAACAATGCCTACAAGGTCAACGTATGGCAGTTGTTTAAAGAGAACAGTAGATTACTAGCCAGCAAAGCTACCTAAGCTAAAATGTCCCTCAAATCCCTGCAGACTTCTGTCCCTCCAATACAGAGCAGTATCACGCAGATTACTAGCCAGCAAACTTACTATCATCTGTCCCTGAAATCACTAACAGCTCTCCCCCTACACTATCTCTTCCAAGCACACACAGGCAGATTTTTCAGATACATTTTTGCCCTTGATCCCCCTCTGGCATGCCACTGTCCAGGTCGTTGCACCCTTTAAACAACTTTAAAATCATTTTTCTGGCCAGAAATGTCTTTTTTAGATGTTAAAGTTCGCCTTCCCATTGAAGTCTATGGGGTTCGCGAACCGTTCGCGAACCGCTCGCATTTTTGCGCAAGTTCGCGAATATGTTCGCGAACTTTTTTTCCGACGTTCGCTACATCCCTAGTTGCCACCCGTAGCCGGTACAACACCTGCCAGGGATGGGGGCCGGTATTACAAATTTACCGGCAATGTAGCTGCTGGTAATTTGTAATACCATTTACAAAATCCCCTGCCCGCCGTCAGCTTCGAACGGTGGCCCCACCCCTTTTGTGGCGCTACTCCCCATGGCCCCCCCTTTGCGGCACCCCTCCTCGGCTCCGCCCCTTTTGTCACACCCCACCCTTTCTTTTCCACCCCCCACCATGACCTTTAATTTTTTTTTTAAAAGGTGGCAACCCTAACCACAGATTACCGATAAGTAGGTACCAACATAAAAGGGCCTATTTATCATGCTGTATAAAACATTGAAGAAAAACATAGAAACCAATCAGCAATTCAATTACAACAGTTAGAAAACAAAAGCAATGATCTGATTGGTTGCTATGGGCAACATCATCTGTGATGTTTTCTTTTCTTGTTCTACACAACATGATAAATAGGACCTTAGCCTGTCAACAAGCCCGGACTGGCAATCTGTGGGTTCTGGCAAATGCCAGAGGGGCTGCTGTATGGTTCCATAGAAAGTTACCATATAGTGGGCTGGTAGGGGGCTGTTTGGGCCTCTGTGTACCTGGAATGACAGGGCCTATATTGACTCCCAGTCCAGGCCTGCCTGTCAAGGACCTAAACTCTCAGTTATATATGGTAAACCACAGTTAATATATTGTTAATTACCTTATTGCTTTTCTTTGCTTATTGCTTTACTGATATTCATTGTATTTGTTCTTTTATGGTTCTGATTTACATATTCTAGTAAAATAGAGAGTACTGTATTCACTCTCATTACGTACAAGTGTGTCATCTTTTTCTTTGTACCAGGTTAAAACCCATGCCTTGCCAGGCTACCCACAAGGTAACAGATCATTTGGTACAAACTGGTGGCAGTTGCAGTTACAATACACAGAATTATTTACTACATTGTTTGTGCAATCTTCTGTTTTTTTTTTAAATTTTACATTGTTGTGGAGGAAGAAAACACCAACCCAGTGTATTCATTGACCCTCCAGTGTTAATACATGAAACCAACCCACCCAGGTCAACTCTACAGGGACTGAGGGGCAGATCCATAAACCAAATCTGAGGCCTGATCCATTTGATGGTATTACTAGGGAGTGGACAGACTGACTTGGACCATTTGAGTTTAATGCTACTATTAATAGATGCGATGAGGCTTAACCTTATGCTACAAGGGAAACTTAAACTTTAAGGCTATAATAAAGGGGAAGTACAGCTGCAAAAGACTGCTTTAAAGCAAGTTTTTAATCCTGACTATGGGATAGAATGGCATAGTCAAGAATTTCTCAATAAAAGACCAGGAAACATTGTTGCAGCATTTGTATTATAGAAAGTGTCAGTTAAAGCTTTCCCTCATTCTATATACCAAAGATGCATGATTCACTAGCCCTAGACCAGTTAACTATGTATGTATGTAGTTGAGATTGTTCAAACCTAAAAATGTATCAGATGCCATACAAGAAGCTAGAAACTTTGCAAAGATAAAGTCAAGATCCTGAGCACAAAGTAACAACTCATCTCCAGGTTCTGTTCAGCCTGTCACAGGCCGATCTACCTGTGATGTCATGGAGACTATTAACATGTCATGAAATTACAGAAATTAAAGGTCTTTCAGGAAAATTAAAAAATTAAAAGGAATATAAATGGGGGTTACAATAGAAGTACATAAAATGCTGGAACTCTGAGAGATTTGGTCTTACCAAAAATGAGTATAAATGAGTATAAAGCACAATGAAAACACAACCCTCAAGGTCAGTCATTCACTACCAGCTGCCTACAGCTTATAAAAGCCATAAAGCTGAAAGAGGTACTTTCCAAGTTGGAGGTTGTCGTTACTTCTTACAATTTCACATTGGCGGAGTCCATGCCACCTATTTATTAACTGAAGTGTGCAAGTTTCTATTATCCACAAGCAGATTGACTCCAGAAACTTGTCATACCATACAAATTGTTGCTAAAGGCGAAAACATGTGTTTGGTAAATACGAAACAATTTGCTGATTATGCAAACTTTCAGGTCAGGCTCTAATATTTCAGAGCAATATGCTAATATCCCCATTTCGCTGACCTGTCTGCAGATACTATGGCTTCGAGAAGGGAATATTATAAGATGACACAAGCACTACGTAACCAGAGAATAGTGTACCACTGGGGCTTCCCGTTGTGTTTGGTGGTTTATAGAAATGGCATACACCATGGGGCAGATTTACTAAGATCGAGTGAAGAATTCAAATGAAAAAAAAATTTAATTTCGAAGTATTTTTTTTGGTACTTCGACCATCAAATGGGTCAAATTTGATTGATTAAAAAATACTTCGACTTCATACTACGCCACTTTAAACCTACCGAGCTGCAATGTTAGCCTATGGGGACCTTCCCCAGCACTTTTCTAAGCTTTTTTTTGATTAAATAAAAATCCTTTGATAGATCGCTTAAAATCGTTTGAATCATTCGATCAAAGCACTTGCGCTAAATCCTTCAAATTTGATATTCCAATTCTTGTGATTTTACTTCGAGGGTTTATTAACCCTCGAAATTCGACCCTTGATAAATCTGCCCCCATGTATTCCAAAATCCAAAAGAAGCTGCAGCTGCTTTGAGAGAGTTGATTCTGGCCATAGAGGGAATGAAATAAGTAAAAAAAAAAATGGCCAAATAAACATAAAACAAAGATCTTTGGATGGGTTAATATCTTTATTCCGGAAGGTTAAACTACTTTTATGTACAATTTTGCATATGTCTGATTGGTTAATTTTTTATGTGAGAAATTTTGTATTCAGAATGAATAACTGTGGTCAATGTCTTGTTACCTAATAATTAATCAGGATGCAGAAATTGTTGATTGCTTTGCTAATATTTCTATTTAGGATCTCTATTCGGTTATTTATAAAAAATGTTTGTCTTTTCTTTTTTCTTTTTTTGCCATACTCCACAAAAGGCTGGAAAGTGCAGCGTTTAAGAATAGTTGGATATAATTAGTACTATACTATAAAACTTAACAAGCCCTGAGTGCTGTTGAAAGGTTTTTCTAGATTTCCTACTTTTTTGTATTTCATTTTTCATATATGACTTTTTATTTTGCTGGACCCCATTATACGTTCATATTAAAGAAATAACGCATATAACACATGAGGTAATAATACTTCGGTTAATGCAATTAGTATGAGGATCCATATTTCCTCGCTAAATGTCAAAGGGCTTAATAGCCCACAAAAAAGGTAGATTCACAATGGTAAACACTGTATTAAATACAGAAAATTATATCAAAGTGAATCGTTATGCCTAAAATTCTCAACAGGTAAGATTTTCTAATAGTAAAAAAAAAAAAAAAAAGTGTTGAAAAAAACCAAAAATGTATCCCGGACATAAATGTATAATAATAGGTGATTTTAACTTTCCACCAAATCCATATTTTGATAAACATCCAATATCCCTCGGGGGAATACTTTACTTATGGCAGTACACCTCTCTAAAGCTTTTTCCAAAACGTTATTGGATTATGATTTATATGATGTCTGGAGATCTTGGCACCCTTCTGAAAGGGATTATCCTTTTTTTCTGTTCCTCACTCTACTTATTCAAAAATATATTTAATTTTAGCAGATAAACAACTTATGCAGCAAATGAAAAATTTTTATATTGGTGTTGCTACGTTGTTTGACCATGTTCCAGTCGGATGCTTTCTTAAAGGAGAAGGAAACCCTAAAAATGAATAGGACTAAAAATGCCATGTTCTATATAGTGAACTTATTGCACGAGGCTAAAGTTTGAGCTTGTCAATAGCAGCAATGATCCAGGACTTCAAACTTGTCACAGGGGGTCACCATCTTGGAAAGTGTCTGTGACACTCACATGCTCAGTGGGCTCTGATTGGCTGTTGAGAAGCTAAGCTTAGGGCTCCTCACTAATTATCCAGCAGAAAATGAGCTTCCCTGGCTGTAATATAAGCTGATGCTACAGGTTTGCTGATTATTAAATTCTGATGCTAATTGCACTGGTTACTGTGCTGCCATGTAGTAATTATGTGTATTAATTACTAATCAGCCTTATATTGTGTCATTTCTATTCTATGTGTACTGTATATTGTGAGTGGGTCCCTAAGCTCAGTAAGTGACAGCAGCACAGAGCATGTGCAGTGAATCAGCAGAAAAGAAGATGGGGAGCTACTGGGGCATCTTTGGAGACACAAAAGGGCTAAAGGGCTGTGGTTGCCTTGGGTTGGAACAGAAGCACAAAACATAATGTACAACTTTTATAGCTACTTCTTTAGTTTAACTTTCCTTGTCCTTTAATTTGAAACTGTCACGAACGGCACCCTAAATCCAGAACCCAAGCTAAGGTCCCTGGTCTTGGCTCTCACTTTTGCCTATAACCACTGCCTTTCACTTTGGGAGGAGCCCTCAGCTAATCGGATGCCGCCAGGTCTTATTTGAGAGAGGAGCAAAGCTAACGGTTCTGGACAAGCAAAGGGGCACGATCGTCTCACCAGGATACTGGAAGGAAGAACATCACTTGGAAACATAACAACGGGCACTGTGCTGTAACCTGCAATCCCCTTTTATACAGTTTGAATTTTGCGCCATTGCGTGAGGACATCATCACGCCGGCGCATAAACCCGCCATAGGGGGACAAGGCACAGGAGGAGAATGAGCAATGCAGCAGCCATCCATGCCTAAGGAGCGGCAGTGGACCCCGCTGCCCACTAGACCACCAGGGTGAGTCCTTATAGAAACACACTCCATCATCCTTTTCCTCATGGAGATTAAACAACTCTCTTTTAGCTAATAAAAAACCTTTTGAACTTTTGGTTTCCCCAACAACAGCGAAAGATATTTTATGGTGTCCGTATAAAGCATACATAAGAGGTCATTTGATCTTTATAGCATCTGAAGAGTAAAAGAGTAAGATGGTTAAATTATTAGATCTTAATAAACAGTTAAAAGAGGCAAAAAACAACATAAAGCAAATCCGATTGCAGCCTGGTCCCAAAAGTTTCACACGTTAACCCTTTCCCTGCCAGCTATTTTGTCTTAGATGCAAACATCTCCTGCCAAGCAGTTTTTAAATATTTTGCACTCTTTCACTTTAAGGACCTTTCCTGGGGTGGTCTTTTAGTTTACCCAGGAAAACAATATATTGTTTTTTTCAGGACAACCTGAACTTTCAAAATATGCAAGAAATTTGGTGTAATTCTACTTCTGTAAAAAAAATATATAGGCTTCTAAGTGTCTAATAAAATGAAAAAAAAAAACATGTTTCACAAAGAACAATCACATATACCAGAAACATCATTTATTTTATGTATGAGAATACAGCCGATTTGGAAAGGTCTATGTCTCCTGAACGCGGCAATACCAAATATATATAGTTTTATGGAGATTTCTCACTTGTATAGATCAAAATCTACAAGCAGTACACTACCAAATTTCCAAAGCACCGCTCCCCAAACGGCATACTTCTGATTTCAAGGCCAAACATTCCGCTAACAGTAGGTTTACCCTAGAAAGAACAGATTCTAGTGAATCAAAATTGGTCAAAGTCACTGTATGATATTTGTATTAAAAGTTTTACAGATCTCTGTAATAAAGTCTTAGGTTATACAATACAAAAAATAAATAAATAAAAAAGTAAGAGTGTGACGTAACATTTTATTATGATAATTAAGTGCTAAGGTGTGTAATTATTTTCTTTTAAGTCTTTTCTATGTTCATTGTCTTTCCCCATTCCCCTTTTTTCTTTCTGTACCCTTAGGGAAATTTAAAAATTTAATAAAAAGAGATTTAAAAAAAAAAAAGAAAATGGGTAAATATATCTTTGTACTCCAAACTACCAAGTTGCAATTGTTTCCTAAAGTTATAATGTTTTATAGAAATTGGTGAATTTTTTTGAAAAATGACCTCAAAGCTTCCACTCTACAGCATCATATCTCCCACACATCATTAGGTATCAATGTAAATCACCCCAAATATGAAAGCCTGGGGTCCACTGAACAGTTTGATGCCCAATATGTATAGGTGTACCCAAGCATGTGGTATATAGGGGTCCTAAAATGTAGACACCTCATTTGAGCTATCAGTTCTGTAATTCCAGATACTGCAAAATCAACACATTTACATAGTTTGGGGGGGGTCAAAGTTAGAAAAAAGTGAGGGGGGGCAGAGCCAACTGCGAGACATGGCGGAGATGTTTTAGACCAGCTCCGTGTTATATGAGGAGACATTCGGCCTCTAACCCAACTTTGCCGAATCTATCTGCTATCTACAGGTGCTGACCACAGTGGAGAACCAGTGCAGCCGATTCTATGGCTCCTAAAGTAAAGAAACCGACAACCAATGACATGCTCCTCATTTTCCACTCTAGCCAGAAAGACCAAGATGGGGTCCAAGCTGGGGAACAGGTGGAGGGAGAGGAAGCCGAGAATATAACGAAACAAGACTTACACTTTCTCTTCCAGAACATTGATAAAATGGTTAAGGTGGAACATGCTAAAACCACTAAAGAACTTGCACCGGAAATCACTACCCTGGGCACTTGGGTAGATGATCTAGAGAATCATGTAGATAGCACTGCAGCCTACCTCCATCAAGTTGATAATGACATCACAGCCATTCACTCGCAACTCGAGCATTTGCAGTACGCTCAAGAAGATGCCGAAAACCGCTCCCACAGAAACAATATCCGATTGAGAGGGATACCGGAGACGGTGACGGATCTTAATTCATTACTTACCGACATGTTTCAGGAGGTTTTACCGGACACACAGCCAGAAGAATTGAGATGGATAGGGCTCATAGAGCTCTGCAGCCTAAACCAGGTCCGGAGGAACGACCATGAGACGTTATAGTGCGTATGCATTATTACAAGACAAAGGCGGACATCATGCAGGCTGTTAAACCTACAGGTGAACTGGAAGTGGGCCATAAAATCGCTCTGTTCCCAGACATGGCACCTGCGACTTTGGCTAGATGCAGAGAGTTCAGATCGATCATGGAGATCCTGAGACAACATAAGATAGTTTATCGCTGGGGATATCCTTTCTCCTTACAAGCGTCTCATCAAGGCTGAACCTTCACTATCCGAAATCTGCAAGAACAAGACAAGTTTTTACGTGCCTTGCACCTTCCGAATGAGCTACCATCTCCGATTAGACTGAACCGACTGAAACCACCTCAACTACGCCAGAGAGCTGAGTGAACCTCAAATTTCCATGGACGGTAATGTAAAGGTTATACTGGTTAGAAATCTCAATCCCCACATCATCGTCTACCGGGCATACCGAAATGGCAATTGGGCCCTGAAGCTTTGCTTCATTTTTCTTTGCATTTTCTCCTCATGTTAGGAGTTGTAGAAACACCTTTGTCGTCTGAGTAACGACTCCGGAATACCATCACCCGCTGGAGCCCACACGTCTATAGACAGACCCCTAAGGGCATGATAGTGGCCAGACCTACCCTCTCGTAGACTTTCTTTGAGACGGGAGGTCCCCAAGTTGTATTTGAAATGTATTTCATTTTATTTTATTTTATATCTGTATTGTATTAACTCTTGTTTTCTATGTCATCTTTACTCTATACTCATCCTAACCACCCCCTTCCTACCCCAGTAGGACTCTGGCCCGTTGTAATCGCCACCCACGCTTTACCCCACTCCAGCCGTGACACTACCCACGAACCTCCTAAATTGTCACAATCTGATCTTAAAATAGTCACGTTAAACTGTAAAGAACTCAATACTCCAGTTAAACGCAGGATGGCCTGCCATGATCTGTTGGCAACGGGGGCACATATCCTTCTTTTAACTGAAACGGACTTAGTGTGCAAAAAGGAACCTAACTATTGGCACAAAAATATTATGAAGACATTTTTTTCCTCAGCTAAAAATAAAACCAGAGGCGTTGGAGTATTATTAAATCTTTGTATAATGCAAATTTTCATCCAGTAATGGAAAAATATGATTTATTTACGCAAAGCTGGTTAACAAAAGATTTATCCTGGATAGGTAGAATGGCCACGGTGAAAACTATATTGCTACCGAAGTTACTATACTTGTTTCGGACTATTCCTAAAAATAAGTTTTTCTTTTTACTACTTAAAGTAATATTGACATTTGTTTGGAAACATTTCAAACCAAGGATTGCTACTAATATACTTACAAAAAGTAAATCTCAAGGACTTTAAAAATATTACAAATCTGTTAATTTAAACTATATACAAAGGATTTTTCTACTGATTCACTTACAGATTTTAAAGGTATCATACCTAATTTTAACCCATAACCTTGGCTTACAGCTGGTATTCATTCCGTATAAGACAAAGTGCCTAATAATAAACTATATTTTGAAGGACTTCAATCAAAATGGGACATTCCAAATTAATCTTTTTTAACATATTTACAACTAGCAAGCTAGATCAGCTAACTAAGATCTGTAAAATTAAGATCCCATCTTCTCAACAACTGAAAATAACTTTCTTGGTTCGAGCTACTCCTAAAATATCCCAATACTATGCCATATTAAACAATACAGTTCAAGACTTATTGGATCCACAAGTTAAGTGACAGCAGAATATAAGTATTATAATTGATCCACAGGAATGGAATAGCGCATTCAAGTTAATATTGAGTTGAACTAAATCTACAGGACTACTGAAAAAAATCACATAAATTAATGTATCGCTGGTATTATGTACCAGCTAAACTACAAAAGATTTTTCCACTAACAACATCTAAATGGTGCTGGTGTAATTGTGGTCAAGTAGACACGATCTTACATACCTGATGGTCTTGCTCTAAACTGTGCTTATACTGGTCTCAAGTTTTTGATTTATTATCTAAGATTATTACTATTTATTTTCTGCCATGGATTCCATCTATTGCCCTTCTAAATTTAGAATTAGGTCCTTTGAGACCACCGCAAAAAGACTTATTTAGACTACCGATTGCCCAACATTGGAAATCTAAAGAAATTCCCGCAATTTCAGAATTTATGAATTTTACACAATCAACAGAGAAATTGGAATATTATAATGCTAGAAACAATAATTCAATGTATAAACATAAACAAAGTGGACAGCTTGGAATGCTTTCTTTTAAAAAGATCTGGGGTCTGTCTAAATGTACTTGTAGATAGGGATGTAGCGAACGTCGGAAAAAAAGTTTGCGAACATATTCGCGAACTTGCGCAAAAATGCGAGCGGTTCGTGAACGGTTCGCGAACCCCATAGACTTCAATGGGAAGGCGAACTTTAACATCTACAAAAGACATTTCTGGCCAGAAAAATGATTTTAAAGTTGTTTAAAGGGTGCAACGACCTGGACAGTGGCATGCCAGAGGGGGATCAAGGGCAAAAATGTATCTGAAAAATCTGCCTGTGTGTGCTTGGAAGAGATAGTGTAGGGGGAGAGCTGTTAGTGATTTCAGGGACAGATGATAGTAAGTTTGCTGGCTAGTAATCTGCGTGATACTGCTCTGTATTGGAGGGACAGAAGTCTGCAGGGATTTGAGGGACATTTTAGCTTAGGTAGCTTTGCTGGCTAGTAATCTACTGTTCTCTTTAAACAACTGCCATACGTTGACCTTGTAGGCATTGTTTGCCCAGTTTTTTTGGACGCAGCCACTGAAGCACAGTTGCCAGAAAAAATATGCCATATAAATGCTGAAAATAGTCATTTTTTGCCATACGTTGACCTTGTAGGCATTGTTTGCCCAGTTTTTTTGGACGCAGCCACTGAAGCACAGTTGCCAGAAAAAATATGCCATATAAATGCTGAAAATAGTCATTTTTTGCCATACGTTGACCTTGTAGGCATTGTTTGCCCAGTTTTTTTGGTCGCAGCCACTGAAGCACAGTTGCCAGAAAAAATATGCCATATAAATGCTGAAAATAGTCATTTTTCGCCATACGTTGACCTTGTAGACATTGTTTGCCCAGTTTTTTTGGACGCAGCCACTGAAGCACAGTTGCCAGAAAAAATATGCCATATAAATGCTGAAAATATAAATTTTTTTGGTTGCAGCCACTGAAGCACAGAGGCCAGAAAAATTATGCCATATAAATGCTGAAAATAGTCATTTTTCGCCATACGTTGACCTTGTAGACATTGTTTGCCCAGTTTTTTTGGACGCAGCCACTGAAGCACAGTTGCCAGAAAAAATATGCCATATAAATGCTGAAAAAATAAATTTTTTTGGTTGCAGCCACTGAAGCACAGAGGCCAGAAAAATTATGCCATATAAATGCTGAAAATATAAATTTTTTTGGTTGCAGCCACTGAAGCACAGAGGCCAGAAAAAATATGCCATATAAATGCTGAAAATAGTCATTTTTTGCCATACGTTGACCTTGTAGGCATTGTTTGCCCAGTTTTCTTGGTCGCAGCCACTGAAGCACAGTTGCCAGAAAAAATATGCCATATAAATGCTGAAAATAGTCATTTTTTGCCATATACGTTGAGTCAAGGTATGGCAAAAAATGACTATTTTCAGCATTTCTATGGCATATTTTTTCTGGCCTCTGTGCTTGAGTGGCTGCGGCCAAAAAAACTGGGCAAACAATGCCTACAAGGTCAACGTCGTTGACCTTGTAGGCATTGTTTGCCCAGTTTTTTTGGCCGCAGCCACTCAAGCACAGAGGCCAGAAAAAATATGCCATAGAAATGCTGAAAATAGTCATTTTTTTGGTCGCAGCCACTGAAGCACAGTTGCCAGAAAAATTATGCCATATAAATGCTGAAAATATAAATTTTTTTGGTTGCAGCCACTGAAGCACAGAGGCCAGAAAAATTATGCCATATAAATGCAGAAAATATGCATTTTTTTGGTTGCAGCCACTGAAGCACAGAGGCCAGAAAAATTATGCCATATAAATGCAGAAAATATGCATTTTTTTGGTTGCAGCCACTGAAGCACAGAGGCCAGAAAAATTATGCCATATAAATGCAGAAAATATGCATTTTTTTGGACGCAGCCACTGAAGCACAGTTGCCAGAAAAAATATGCCATATAAATGCTGAAAATAGTCATTTTTCGCCATACGTTGACCTTGTAGACATTGTTTGCCCAGTTTTTTTGGTTGCAGCCACTGAAGCACAGAGGCCAGAAAAAATTAAACCAGTAGGGTTTGCACCCTAGTTTGTAACGGTGGCGGAGGGAGGAGGACGCTAAAGGACAGCTGTGTGTGGAGTCATGAGGCTTGAAGAGAAGGACAGCTGCATAGAAGTCAGAACAAGTCTTCCGGCGTGCAGTAACCCTCCGAGATCCACCCCTCATTCATTTTAATAAAGGTCAGGTAATCGACACTTTTGTGACCTAGGCGAGTTCTCTTCTCAGTTACAATCCCTCCTGCTGCACTGAAGGTCCTTTCTGAGAGCACACTTGAGGCTGGGCAAGACAAGAGGTTCATGGCAAATTGTGACAGCTCTGGCCACAGATCAAGCCTGCGCACCCAGTAGTCCAGGGGTTCATCGCTCCTCAGAGTGTCGATATCTGCAGTTAATGCCAGGTAGTCCGCTACCTGCCGGTCGAGGCGTTCTTTGAGGGTGGATCCAGAAGGGTTGTGGCGCTGCCTTGGACAGAAAAACATTTGCATGTCTGACGTTACAGACCGGCCAAAGGGCTTTGTCCTTGCAGGTGTGCTCGTGGCAGGATTACTGGCACCTCTGCCCCTGGAATGTTGATGAGTTCCTGAAGTGACATCACCCTTAAAAGCATTGTACAACATGTTTTGCAGGCTGGTTTGTAAATGCCGCATCTTTTCGGACTTGTGGTATGTTGGTAACATTTCTGACACTTTATGCTTGTACCGAGGGTCTAGTAGCGTTGCGACCCAGTACAGGTCCTTCTCCTTAAGCCTCTTGATACGGGGGTCCTTCAACAGGCATGCCAGCATGAAAGACCCCATTCTCACAAGGTTGGATGCAGAGCTATCCATCTCCGCTTCCTCATTATCAAGGACTGCATCATCCACGGTCTCCTCCCCCCAGCCACGTACAAGACCAGGGGTCCCCAAAAGGTCACCACTAGCCCCTGGGAAGCCTGCTCCTGTTGGTCCTCCTCCTCCTCCTCCACAAAGCCACCTTCCTCCTCTGACTCCACTTCTGGCACCTCTCCCTGCGTTGCAGCAGGTGCCTGGGTTCGTTCTGGTGATTGCGACCAGAAATCGTGCGCTTCCAGCTCCTCGTCACGCTGGTCTACAGCCTCATCTGTCACTCGTCGCACGGCACGCTCCAGGAAGAAAGCGAAGGGTATTAGGTCGCTGATGGTGCCTTCGGTGCGACTGACCATATTTGTCACCTCTTCAAAAGGTCGCATGAGCCTGCAGGCATCGCGCATAAGCACCCAGTAACGGGGGAAAAAAATCCCCAGCTCTGCAGATCCAGTCCTACCACCCAGTTCAAAAAGGTACTCGTTGACGGCCCTTTGTTGTTGCAGCAGACGTTCCAACATAAGGAGCGTTGAATTCCAGCGAGTCTGGCTGTCAGAAATCAAACGCCTGACTGGCATGTTGTAGCGCTGCTGAATGTCAGCAAGGCGTGCCATGGCTGTGTAGGAACGTCTGAAATGGGCCGACACCTTTCTGGACTGGGTGAGAACGTCCTGGAATCCTGGGTACTTGGAGACAAAACGTTGGACTATTAAATTTAACACATGTGCCATGCAGGGCACATGTGTTAAATTTCCCAGTCTCAACGCTGCCAACAGATTGCTTCCATTGTCACACACCACTTTTCCGATCTGCAGTTGGTGTGGGGTCAGCCACCGATCGGCCTGTGACTGCAGAGATGACAGGAGTACAGATCCGGTATGGTTTTTGCTTTCCAGGCACGTCATCCCCAAGACAGCGTGACAACGGCGTACCTGGCACGTCGAATAGCCTAGGGGGAGCTGGGGGTGCACAGGTGTGGAGGAGGAGAAGGAGGACCCAGCAGCAGAGTAAGAAGAAGAAGAGGAAGAAGACGAGGTAGAGAGCGATGGAGGAGTAGAGGTGGTGGCAGAACCGCGTGCAATCCGTGGCGGTGACACCAACTCCACTGTTGTTGTTGTTGAGCTACCCATTCCCTGCTTCCCATTCCCAGCCATTACCAAGTTCACCCAGTGGGCAGTGTAGGTGACATACCTGCCCTGACCATGCTTGGAGGACCATGCGTCAGTAGTCATATGGACCTTTGGCCCAACACTAAGTGACAGAGATGCGGTAACTTGGCTCTGCACATGTTGGTACAGGTGTGGTATTCCCTTTTTAGAAAAAAAATTGCGGCTGGGTACCTTCCACTGCGGTGTCCCAATTGCTACAAATTTGCGGAAGGCCTCAGAGTCCACCAGCTGGTATGGTAAAAGCTGGCGGGCTAAGAGTGCAGACAAGCCAGCTGTCAGACGCCGGGCAAGGGGTGACAGTCAGACATTGGCTTCTTACGCTCAAACATGGCCTTCACAGAAACTTGGCTGGTGGCAGATGACTGGGAATGGGAACAGGTGGTCAAGGTGGAAGGCGGAGTGGAGGGTAGTTCAGATGGGTCAAGGAGAGCAGAGGTAGAGCAGTAAGATGCTGGACCAGAAGGAGTGTGGCTTTTAGTTTGCCTGTTGCCTTTGAGGTGTTGCTCCCAAAGTGCTTTGTGCTTGCCGCTCATGTGCCTTCGCATAGAAGTTGTACCTATGTGGCTGTTGGGCTTACCAAGGCTCAGTTTCTGACTGCACTCATTGCAAATTACAATGCTTTTGTCAGAGGCACACACATTAAAAAAATGCCACACTGCTGACTTTTTGGAAGTCTGCGATCTGGCGGTAACAGTAGAAGTTGGCGGCATTGGCGGCAATGGCGGGTGCGTTGGCCGGCTGAACACAGGTGCCGATACATGTTGTTGCCCTACTGATCCCTGCGGGCTGGCCTCCCTGCTTCTTCTAAGTCTTATTCTCCTACTGCCTCTCTGACTCTCCGTCTCTCCATCTGAACTACCCTCCTCTTGCTCTCTTCTACTAGGCACCCACAAAACATCAATCTCCTCATCATCATTCTCCTCAGATGCATCAATTTCTTCTGACACATCACAGAAGGAAGCAGCAGCGGGGACCTCCTCCTCCTCATCACTCATCATTATGTCCATCTCTGTCGTGTTCTCTGCCAGAATTAAATCTGGTGTAACGTCCTCATCTCCTTCATCTTCTTCTGGCAATAATGGTTGCGCATTACTCAGTTCAAGAAACTCATGGGAAAATAACTCCTCTGACTCCAGTGAAGAAGGGGCACCGGTGGTGGAGGAAGTGTTACGTGGGGTGGCCATAGCAGTGGAGGATGAGGAGGATGTTGTGGTAAAGTTAGAAACGGTAGAGGATGGGGTGTGCTGTGTAAGCCAGTCAACTACCTCTTCAGCATTTTGGGAGTTCAGGGTCATTGGCTTTTTAAAACTGGGCAATTTGCTAGGGCCACAGGATTGCATAGCAGCACGGCCCCTAGCACGGCCTCTGCGTGGCGGCCTGCCTTTGCCTGGCATTATTTTTAAAAAAACAACAACAACAAAAACTCAGTTGGTTTTTCTGGAAACGATAATACACACAGCTAGATGGCAGTTTGAAGAAAACAGTGTGCAAATAATGCCTACAAGATCAACGTATACACTACTACAGCGGTGGATACGGATTACGTAAAATATATGAATGCTGCTTGAAAAAAAGTAACTCAAGTGGTTTTTCTAGAGACGATAATATTATCAATATTTAGACAAAATGTGAACAAGCTCACACAGCTAGATGGCGGTTTGAAGAAAACACTGTGCAAATAATGCCTACAAGGTCAACGTATACACAGCGGTGGATACGGATTACGTAAAATATAAGAATGCTGCTTGAAAAAAAGTCACTCCGGTGTTTTTTCTGGAGACGGTAATATTATGGATATTTAGACAGAATGTGAACACGGTCACACAGCTAGATAGCAGTTGGTTGAATAACACACTGGGCAAAAAATGCCTACAGGGCAAATAATGCCTACAAGGTCAACGTATACACAGCGGTGGATACGGATTACGTAAAATATAAGAATGCTGCTTGAAAAAAAGTCACTCCGGTGTTTTTTCTGGAGACGGTAATATTATGGATATTTAGACAGAATGTGAACACGGTCACACAGCTAGATAGCAGTTGGTTGAATAACACACTGGGCAAAAAATGCCTACAGGGCAAATAATGCCTAAAAGGTCAACTTATACACTACTACAGCGATGGATACGGATTACGTAAAATTTATTATGGCTGCTTGAAAAAAGTCACTCTGGTGTTTTTTCTGGAGACGGTAATATTATGGATATTTAGACAGAATGTGAACACGGTCACACAGCTAGATAGCAGTTGGTTGAATAACACACTGGGCAAAAAATGCCTACAGGGCAAATAATGCCTACAAGGTCAACGTATACACAGCGGTGGATACGGATTACGTAAAATATAAGAATGCTGCTTGAAAAAAAGTCACTCCGGTGTTTTTTCTGGAGACGGTAATATTATGGATATTTAGACAGAATGTGAACACGGTCACACAGCTAGATAGCAGTTGGTTGAATAACACACTGGGCAAAAAATGCCTACAGGGCAAATAATGCCTACAAGGTCAACGTATACACAGCGGTGGATACGGATTACGTAAAATATAAGAATGCTGCTTGAAAAAAAGTCACTCCGGTGTTTTTTCTGGAGACGGTAATATTATGGATATTTAGACAGAATGTGAACACGGTCACACAGCTAGATAGCAGTTGGTTGAATAACACACTGGGCAAAAAATGCCTACAGGGCAAATAATGCCTACAAGGTCAACGTATACACTACTACAGCGATGGATACGGATTACGTAAAATTTATTATGGCTGCTTGAAAAAAGTCACTCCGGTGTTTTTTCTGGAGACGGTAATATTATGGATATTTAGACAGAATGTGAACACGGGCACACAGCTAGATAGCAGTTGGTTGAATAACACACTGGGCAAAAAATGCCTACAGGGCAAATAATGCCTAAAAGGTCAACTTATACACTACTACAGCGATGGATACGGATTACGTAAAATTTATTATGGCTGCTTGAAAAAAGTCACTCCGGTGTTTTTTCTGGAGACGGTAATATTATGGATATTTAGACAGAATGTGAACACGGGCACACAGCTAGATAGCAGTTGGTTGAATAACACACTGGGCAAAAAATGCCTACAGGGCAAATAATGCCTAAAAGGTCAATTTATACACTACTACAGCGATGGATACGGATTACGTAAAATTTATTATGGCTGCTTGAAAAAAGTCACTCCGGTGTTTTTTCTGGAGACGGTAATATTATGGATATTTAGACAGAATGTGAACACGGGCACACAGCTAGATAGCAGTTGGTTGAATAACACACTGGGCAAAAAATGCCTACAGGGCAAATAATGCCTAAAAGGTCAACTTATACACTACTACAGCGATGGATACGGATTACGTAAAATTTATTATGGCTGCTTGAAAAAAGTCACTCCGGTGTTTTTTCTGGAGACGGTAATATTATGGATATTTAGACAGAATGTGAACACGGGCACACAGCTAGATAGCAGTTGGTTGAATAACACACTGGGCAAAAAATGCCTACAGGGCAAATAATGCCTAAAAGGTCAACTTATACACTACTACAGCGATGGATACGGATTACGTAAAATTTATTATGGCTGCTTGAAAAAAGTCACTCCGGTGTTTTTTCTGGAGACGGTAATATTATGGATATTTAGACAGAATGTGAACACGGTCACACAGCTAGATAGCAGTTGGTTGAATAACACACTGGGCAAAAAATGCCTACAGGGCAAATAATGCCTAAAAGGTCAACTTATACACTACTACAGCGATGGATACGGATTACGTAAAATTTATTATGGCTGCTTGAAAAAAGTCACTCCGGTGTTTTTTCTGGAGACGGTAATATTATGGATATTTAGACAGAATGTGAACACGGGCACACAGCTAGATAGCAGTTGGTTGAATAACACACTGGGCAAAAAATGCCTACAGGGCAAATAATGCCTAAAAGGTCAACTTATACACTACTACAGCGGTAGTAAAATAAAAAAAAGTTAAATAAAAAAAGAATGAATATTAAAAAAAAAAAAATTAAAGTTGGTGCTGCTGAACTACTAGGAGCAGCAGATTAGCACACCAGTCCCACTCCCCAACACTGCTAGACTAATAGCACTGGGCTCTTATAGTAGTAGTAGTAGTAGTAGTAGTAGTAGTAGTAGTAAAACAACAAAAAAATAAATAAAAGCAGTCCTTACAAGGACTACTGCTATTGCAGCAGTCAGCAGATGAGATCAGAAGCAGGACAGCTGCCCACTGCAGCTACATACAGAGCACTGCAGTAGAAGGTAGATTTCTAGCCAGCAAAGCTACCTAAGCTTAAATGTCCCTCAAACCCCTGCAGACTTCTGTCCCTCCAATAACAGAGCAGTATCAAAACGATTACTAGCCAGCAAACTTTCAACTGTCCCTGAAATCACTAACAGGCAGCAGCTCTCTCCCTACACTATCTCTTCAGCACACACAGGCAGAGTGAAAAAAAGCTGCAGGGCTTCGGTTTTTATAGGGAAGGGGAGTGGTCCAGGGGAGAGCTTCCTGATTGGCTGCCATGTACCTGCTGGTCTGGGGTGAGAGGGCAAAAAAAGCGCCAACAATGGCGAACCCAAAATGGCGAACGTCGCGCGACGTTCGCGAACTTCCGGCGAGCGCGAACACCCGATGTTCGCGCGAACAAGTTCGCCGGCGAACAGTTCGCGCCATCTCTACTTGTAGAAAATCAATGTCATATGAATTTATTAATGGCTATATTTTTTTTCCTTTCTTCTTATTTTTCTTTTCTTTTTTTTTTCTTTATGTCTTTTGATTTTGGCCGCACTTTTACCATAGGTTTATCCATATATTTTTTGGTTACACTGTATAATAATTTTACATTTATGATCATGTTTAATAGTGTAATTGTAAAAATTATAAATAGAAGAAACTATATAGCTGACAGATCTTGCACACTGATGGGCCAAAGATTTTTTCCCCAGTCCTCTCCATGTCAATACTCTTCAGGATAGGCCCCTCCCTCTCCTAATTATAGAACCCACCCATTAATTAAACAATAAATTCTCACCCTTGAGCAGCCCGCCGGCGTCTTTTTTGGGTTCTCTCTTTTCTCCTAGCTCCTTGGAGGAGCTTGTTATTATTTTTGGCCAGAGGTGTAGCAAGGGGCTGCCGACAGCATCCCAGAGACTGAGTTTTGGTCCCACATGACCTTTTCTCTCTCGAGCAGTCAGCCTCATGAAAATGGAAGCATCACTTTATCCTGACTGCTAGTCTCCCTGCCCTTTGCCTAAGACCGGCCTACGCTGGCATCCAGAGGCTGGGTTCCCTGCGCACAATGTTGAGAGGATGACGCAGTTAGGCCAGTATAATCCGGTGGATACAGCTTCCCTGGGAGCGAGGGAGAGAAGGGAGAAGCGGAGCAGGCCACTTCCACTAATTCCTATGCTGGCAGCCATTACTTTCGGCGCATGTGGAGTTTGGTTAAGCCACTTCCGGGATCACCCGGCTTCCTCTCTGGCCATGCTGTTTCTCTCTCCCGCGAGTTCATCCAGGGTAGCAAGGAGCACAGTTGGCGCAGGCAGGATGCGATGCAATACAGGGGGTGGAGCTTCCTAAGCATAAAAGGAACCAGGAAGCAGCGTTCAAACTGTTCATGTTGAGTGCTGACACACTGCTCCTGCTCTGCGTTACCATCTGCTCTGGTAGGTAGGGGAACATTGCCCTTTGTATGGGATGCAGGACCTGCTAATACATTGTGCTTTTTCTTATTGTGCTTGGGCAGGTTTTCCCAGTCCCTGGCTTGTTCCAGCCGTCATCCCCAAAAAGACTACACCCCTGGTTGAGGTAAAAATAAATAAATATAAAAATGATGTTAGTTATCATGCAGGGGTTTAAAGGATGCATAAGTCCATGAGGGGATGCTTGTTTAGCAGGTCCCAGGACTTCTAATCTATTCTCTCTTCACCTGACAGTGCTATGAAGCCATTGAGAACGAGAGAAAGATCTAAGGAACAGTCTCTTCCCAGAGAAAAAAATATACAAGCACAAGCTCAATGCTTAGGATGCTCTCAATCACCACTCCCAGACAAGAAATTATGCCAAGCATGCCTAAATGCAGTGGCAGGACCATCGGGGGCCCCAATACCGATATTCTGGCTTGGATCAAGGAGACGGTAGCCAAGGAAGTACAGACAGTATCAAGGGATATCGGAGGTTCTTCTCGGAATCTGACCATTCCGGTGGAAGAGGAGTTATGGACAGGTTCAGGTTTGGATTTAGAGACTGAGGACAAAGAGGAGGCACAGGACTCATCTTTCGATTTTACCTTAGTACAACCCCTGATAAAGGCGGTAAGGGTCTCCTTACCCTTGCAACAAGAGGAACAGTCAGCCTCATCCTCTTTTCTACCTAAAAGCAGGGGCTCAGTCCAAGCTTTTCCACTACACCAGGAGGTGTTAGAATTGGTGAGGTCAGAATGGGAGACAGTGTCCAAACGTAGTTCGACTCAATCCCGGTTCAACAAATTATATCCATAAAGGAGGAAGATATCAAGGATATACCGTATATTCTCGAGTATAAGCCAACCCGAGTATAAGCCGAGGTACCTAATTTTACCTACGAAAACTGGGAAAACTTTTTGACTCTAGTATAAGCCTAGACCCAACTACAGCCCTGTCTCCCAGCAGTGCACATTCTGCCAAAGCGACCCCCCCAGCGATCAGCCGGACTTCTTTGCAAAGTTGATGGTGACAGAGAATTGCCAAACGGATTACTGTGTGCATTGTCCCACTGTCCCACTACCATGTGCAGAGGGTGCTGTGTGATATTGCCATCACTGTTAATCCTTCATATAACCAACAGAGGGCGCTGTGTGATATTGCCATCACTGTTA
Source organism: Xenopus laevis (assembly GCF_017654675.1). NCBI lineage: Eukaryota > Metazoa > Chordata > Amphibia > Anura > Pipidae > Xenopus > Xenopus laevis. Next base: position 112,634,315 of record NC_054388.1, on the reverse strand, counting down.
ATCCTTCATATAACCAACAGAGGGCGCTGTGTGATATTGCAGTCACTGTTAATCTTTCATATAACCAACAGAGGACGCACTGTTATTCTTTCATATAACCAACAGATGGCGCTGTGTGTATTTGCAGTCACTGTTATTCTTTCATATAACCAACAGAGGGTGCACTGTTATTCTTTCATATAACCAACAGAGGTCATTGTGGGATATTGCAGTCTCTCCCCAAGTGAACTGTTGGTATAGGAATGATTAAAAGTGACTGCAATCTCAGCTACTGCCCGCTGACCCGAGTATAAGCCGAGGTAGACTTTTTCAGCATATTTTGGATGCTGAAAAACTTGGCTTTTACTCGAGTATATACGGTATCTACTCTCCCTAAGATTGATTCTCCAGTCCTTAATTTATCAAAGAATACAGTTCTGACCATTGAAGATCAACCTTAAGGGACTCAAAGGACAGACGTCTGGAAACAGATCTAAAGAGAGCTTTCCTGGTGGCAGGAGAATCCCTTAAACCAGCAATGGCAGGTTTATCCGTCATTAAAGCTCTGGAAGTCTGGCTATCCAATATTGAGTCAGCACTGAGAGAAGGACGGGAGAGGACGGAAATCATTGACGGTTTGAAGGAACTCAAGTTGGGATCATCATTCCTAATGAATGCCTTAGTTGACCAGATTCGCCTCTCTTCTCAAGCCCTCTCTCTCTCTCAGTCTCAGCAAGGAGAGCCCTATGGCTTAGATCCTGGGAAGCCGATAAAGCCTCTAAACTGGCTCTATGCTCCTTACCTTTGCAAGGCCAATTATTATTTGGTAAGAAAATGGAGGATCATATCTCGAAGGCCTCAGGAGACAAGAGTCAGCTTTTGCCACAAAAGAAAAGAAGGAGATATCCTAATAAGCAGTCGGCCAGGGGAAGAGGTTTGTTCAGAGCCAGATCTTCATGATATGATCAAAGGTCATTTCGTTCCAGAACGGATACTTCGAGATCAAGCAATTGGAGAGGGGGACAGTCAGGATTTTTCAGAATGGCCAGAGGCAAGGTCCCTAGCAATCCCAGGAAACAGTTCTGAAGGTGGTGCTCCCCAGGGGCAAGCAGTAGGAGTAAGATTGATACTGTTTCAAACCCCTTGGAAAAGTCTATCGAAGGCCAGTGGATCCTGAGCATTATCTGAGAAGGGTACAGCCTAGAGTTCAAATACCTTCTGACTCCGTTCCTTCAACTTTCACCTTTTCTCACTTGCCCCATAAAAAGGGCAGCTCTTCTGGAGTGTCTGACAACCTTGAGGACTCAAGGGGTTGTATCACTAGTTCCAAGAGAAGAATGGGGCCAGGGGAACAATTCAATCTTCTTCATAGTTCAAAAACACGCAGGAGCCTGGCGGCCGATCCTAGATCTAAACAGGGTCAATCAAGCTCTGAGGGTGCAGCGATTCAGAATGGAGTCTCTAGATTCAGTCAAAGGAGCAATCACACCGGAAGATTGGATGTGTTCTCTGGATATCAGAGATGCATATCACCACATACAAGTCCACAAGGAGTATCAGCAGTTCTTGCGATTCAAAGTCGACAAAGACCATTTTAAATTTTGCTGTTTACCTTTTGGCCTATCCACTGCTCCAAGAATATTCTTGAAGGTTATGGTGACCTTAGTAGCCCAACTGAGATGGCAGGGCATTCGAGTTTTTCATTATCTGGACAATCTCATAATTCTAGCCTCATCCCAAGCTTAATTCATCAGCCACAGAGATCGAACAATGAACTTCCTCAAGTCTCATGGTTGGACCCTGAATTTACAGAAGAGTCAACTTTGGCAATATCAGACACTACAATATTTGGGAGCGATCATAGACTGCAGGAAAGGAACAATTGCCTTGTCCAAGGAGAGACAAGAGTCTCTAAGGATGGCTGTCAACTCAATTCAGGGTTACTCCAGGATATCGGCAGAGATTTGTCTGAGTATGGTAGGGAAGATGTCTTCCACAATAGAGCTCGTCCCTTGGGCTCATTGGAGAATGAGACAATTACAGTTTGTGTTCATCCAGCAGTGGGATGGCTGGAGCAAAGATCAGGAGATCGAGATATTCCCTTCACTAATCCAGGATGTAAATTGGTGGCTAGTACCCTGTCTCAGGGGTCCGACCTGTTTCCAGGAGCTTGGACGATAATATCCACAGATGCTTCAGGATGGGGAGCTCAGCTAGGTTTCCAAGTAGCTCAAGGATTATGGCCAGCTCATTGGTCAGAAGAGCCATCAAACGTCTTGGAGCTAAGGACTATTCTTCAAGCTTGCCTGCACTTTCAAGATCAGCTCAGAGGCACAAGACTAAAGATAAGATGCATCAACATTACAGTGGTGTCATATATCAGGAGACAAGGGGGAGCAAGAAGTTCATCGCTACTGGCAGAGGTGGAACCAATCTTTTTCTGGGCAGAATCAACATTGGTGGATCTCACAGCTGTGTATCTTCCAGGAAAATTGAATGTAGCCGCAGACTTCCTCAGCAGGTTCACAGTAGGAAGACACAATTTGTGCCTCAACCAGAAAATCTTCAGAACCCTCGTCCGGATTTGGGGACAACTGGTCATAGATCTAAGGGCTTCATCCAGCAATACCAAATGTCCTCTCTTCTTCTCGAGGGAGCCGGATCCAGGGGCTCTAGCAGTGGATGCACTGACTCAGAAGTGGACTCACCGTTAATGCTATATCTTTCCTCCTCTACCTCTGATTCAGACAGTGCTTCAGAAGATCAAGCAGGACCAAGCAGAGGTAATATGCATTGCTCCAGCTAGGCCAAGGAGACCGTGGTTCTCGGATCTACTCAAACTGTCAAGAAATCGACCATGGAAACTTCCTGTTTCAAGTGATTTACTGGTCCAGGGTCCATTCACCCATCCAGACCCAGGGTCACATCGATTTCCGGGGTGAGATGGTCTCAACATCTATTGGTCTCAAGATTTTTCAAAGCAGCAATCAGGATCTTACCAGTCAAAAGATCAAGGTTTCCTCCTTGGGATCTTCCTAGAGTCCTCAAGATGTTGTCTTCTCCTCCATATAACTCCACTGAGGCTCTTTCGTTATGGCAGCTGACAGTCAAGGTGGTCTTTCTAGTAGCCATCACTTCAGCAAAAAGAGTTGGCGAATTGCAGGCTCTTAGCTTTTCTCAAGACAGTCCAACCTTCTTACCTTCTTGAGGTTCATTTCAGCATTTAAACCATAGGTAGTTTTGTCCTTTCACCTCAAAGATGAATTGGTCCTACCAGCCTTTCCTGAAGAACCAGGGTCTTCCGAGCTACAAGCACTAGATGTAGCAGAAAATATCTGAGCCTACTGCAAAAAAAAAACGAGTCTATCAGAAACTCAGATAGACTCTTCATTATTCCATTTGGCTCAAGAAAGGGTAATGCAGCTTCTTCCCGATCCATTTCCAGTTGGATCAGATGGATAATTAGGAAGGCCTACTCTTCTTCGGATCTCCCAGAACCATCCAATCTCAAAGCTCACTCAACCAGGGGCCAAGCAGCATCCTGGGCGGCCGAAGCAGGGGATCCTGATTTTAGAGCAGCATCCTGTTCCACTCCAAGCACCTTCATTTCCCATTATAAGCTGGATGTGGCATCCTCAGAACATTCTCTCTTTGGTTCAAGGATTCTTAAATCTGCTTCTTCTATGAATTAAATTATTTTGCATGAATTATGTCTGAAGGAATATCATTTTCCCACCCGGGAAACTTAACTTGCTACGTCCCGAAGAGTATGGACATGGAGAAGACTGGGGAAAAGGGAAAATTCTATCATACTTACCGTAATTTTCCTTTCCTGGTCCTCTCCATGTTAAGGTTTCCCAACCCGCAATGTTTTGATGATGTTAGAACTTGTAACTAGACGCCGGCGGGCTGCTCAAGGGTGAATATTTATTTTTTAATTAATGGGTGGGTTCTATAATTAGGAGAGGGAGGGGCCTATCCTGAAAAGTATTGACATGGAGAGGACCAGGAAAGGAAAATTACGGTAAGCATGATAGAATTTTCCCTTTTCCTGATATCTTCAGATGATAGAGTTCAGATTCATTGCATGGTTGTTGATAAAAACCCAGTTTTATCACCCAAAAGTGAAGTAATTCCTGGAAAAGTAGAAGGCCATTAATTCTCTGGGCAGGAGGTTTTCCTAGAACTTGTTTGTAATGACAATTTACGGACGCAGGCATCAAAACGTCCGCTAACGTGAACGTGATTCATATAGGGAAAAAATGGATCAGCGCCTTTGGCAACGGAGTCGAACTCACCAGAAACAAAAAGAAGGGGAGAAAGAAAAAAAAAGGAGAGAATCGACATATAGTGTAATATTTTTGGAAATATTCATTTTACACCAGATGCTTATGTGAAAAATTTCTATTTTATTGTGTTTGTTCCCCGTTTTTCCAAAAATTCCTTTTATTTTAGTCCTCCATTTCGGGGGCTGTGCCTAATATTTAATTTTCAGCATGCATGTGCGTCTTCCACCAACAAATAGTTAAAGTGCCTACTTACAAGACTTTTATTTTTTCAACCACGTATAGTAGTGTTTTCCTTTCCCTTTACGACAAATTTCTGTGCCTTTCACCAAACAACGGCTAAAGTGCCTACTTACAAAACCTTGGTATATGGCTCGCATGTAGTATTATTTTACGACCCTTTCTTCTTTTCTCAGTTCCTCCAATCAATCCCACATGGAATAGAGACGTATATTGTGTAATACGTTTTAATAAATGTTTAAAAACTTTCATAAAAAAATTTTGCACTCACATTTTAATCAGGTTTCACAAGCATTTCTATAAAATCAGCTGTCCTTTGCAGGTTGCCCAGATCTTTCCGGGGTAGGAATAAAAAAGCCGGCTTTTCCTATCCCTCGTGGTTGCGTTCCTGCTGGTCAGCGTCCTGTCCCCTACTGCCTGACGCGTTTCGCTGATCCAATCAGCTTCCTCAGAGGCATGGGGATATCCGTTGCATAATTTTCTTAAAAAGCCGATCCTCGGCTGGTTACCTTGGTTACCGTTCTATTTCCTACCGCTGTGCGTTCCACATGCGGTCCAAACCTCTCTCCAGTGTTTCTTCGTGGTTCGTTTCCATGTCGAAGTTTTCTAGGCAACCGCTACTTTATCTGCATACACAGTCTCTACTATCACTTCCTATCGTCTACACGGTACTTTCTAAATCCTACTTTTATCTAAAGATTCATCCTATCTGTATATCTGGTTCTCTAGCCATCCTAACTTTTTCTTTAGCGCTACTATGGTGTGCCTCGACTTATCCTTTCTATTTTTATTCTATTTAAGCAATCCCCTCCATTTATAGGTCCTAATTTGTTTTTAGTTCTTTATTTATTAACCATTTGATTCAAAGTGTTATTATTTTCATGTTCCCCTGATTTTGTCCTATCAATTTTATTTTTTTGTGTTTACGTGTTTTTCTTTTCATTATTTCCATTAAATTATTTGTTATTCACTATTTCAGGTGTTTAATTTTGTGTTCACTCTTTCCCTTATGGTGTATCAATCAATTATTATATGTTTTTATTTTACTATTTTCTAACATTTATTTCTTTTAGCTTCTGTGCTTTCTACATGTGTCATCATATTAAAGTGAAATATAAATGAATTTGAATACTAAATCCATGTGTTCTTTTGTGAATAAGAATCTCTTACTCTATGAATTTTGTATTATTTACTTAACGTGTGTCAGTGAAATTACTTTGATTACAAAAAAGCCTGCAAATTCATATCCAAATTTAATCCTTGAGGTTTTAAGGTCTGCATATCAAATATCCATTTACTTTCCTCTTGCAACGTTCTTTTAACCCTATCACCCCCTCTCCAATTTCCTTCCACCTCTTTTATGCCTGTCTTGCTACAAGTTCCCTTGGCAGACTTATCACAAACTAAATGTCTAACTGAGCACTTCCCCCAGCAGACTTATCAAATATAGGGGTGGAAATAAAACACACACACATTGATCATCATTAAACCAGAATAATATATTGTAAGAAAAGTAATACAATACCGATTGAAGACAACGCAACGTCTAGCCGAGCTTCCCTTGGCAGACTTCTGAGAGGAACATCAGCTGGGGGACCCCGGGCCCAAATCAAATACAGCGACTCCCAGAGCACATCAATCGGCCATTGGTCCTTACAAGACCAATTATTCTACACAACACGTCTGCTTGTAGATGAAGTCCCAAAGCCCCCCCAGCTGAGCTCCTTTTTATATTGGTACAATAACAAAGTAATAGATCATTACACATAGACATATAAAATAATAATAATGGCTACATGCCCAGGACATGGCCATGAGAATGACCATGAAAATGGAAATAACCATGTGAATGAAAATAATTGCTGTATATAATTGCTGTGTATTTTGATTATAACTATGTGAATAAGATATGAGCTTCCTCCTTAATAAACATATTTATATGTTTATGAGTCTATTACCTTAACTCCTACTATTCCCTGTTCTCCTGCTAATAACTGAATAACTCAACTCCAGTTGTTCCCTGGTCTCCTGCTAATATCAGTACATCCATTTTACAACTAAGGAGCCATATTGAATGCACTTGATCACACTCACATTCATACATGGCCTGCCATGTCACATTTGTATCACATTCGACCCTTGATCAATTGCATTCAATAGAATCTCACACGACCCTCGGTTGTTTGCAATACAAGCGAGAGACTTCACAACATATGAAAATCAATGATATCAATATTGGATGTACTACCAAATTATATTTCTTACTTTCCTACTATCGAAGATTATGGTAACTTTAACTATACCACTAAATAATTGGGTTATATAGTATACCTATAAGTATATACTTAAAAAGTTATACTTTTTTGTTGCTTTGGGGTACACATAGATATTAGTGAGGGTAAGCATTGAATTATGATCAGACAAAATATCACAACCAAAACTACTTCTATAACTGTTTGAACCCAACCTCCCACATCAGGGATCCAACTAGTAAGCCAGTCCCACCAACCTTCATCCTTATGTTCAGTGATGTTAGTGACTAAACTATGTATGGTCAGAAAGGTTAAAACAACACATACCTTTAAAATATTGACAACCATGGTTAAGCTTAAAAAGTAAATAATCAATGGCAGCCCTATTTTGTAGTACTGCATTTCTAATATCTCCAAAATCTGCCAAGAGACTAGTAATAGCTTTACTGGTAGCATTTATACTCTTGACCATAATACAAGCAATCTAAATAATTTGACGGCCTTGATACAGTATATGGTCAACGCAGGTATTGCAACCAGTGAAGCACCTAAAGCTATAATTTCTGATTTATCAAACAAATGTAAGTCTGATTCACAATCAGATGGGAGTTGCTCATACAATGTCTTTCTTTTATAGCGATGTATGGTCTGATCTTGTAATATATGGCTTGTAGGGATAGTTAAACTAAGCAGCAAAAGACAGGTTTAGATATTAAATCGGAGCTCACCCTTCTTGTGCAGCATCTCTACCTTCAGTCGCAGCTCTTGCGGGATCCTCCTCACCTCGTTGAGGAGGTAACTTTAGTGCACAGATTCACCCCGTTTCACGGCGCAGAGCGAAGGAATCACAGGAGACGGTATTGCTCAATTATCTTGCGGCTTTATTTGGCACATCTAGTGAGTTTCTAGCAGTGGGTTGGTGTGGAAAACCTACGCGTTTCATGCCCTCTTCCCAGGCACTTCGTCAGGGTCTAGTGTGAGTCACGTGTTCAGGGCTTTAAATAGGCTAATTATTAAGTGTCAATCAATTACATTGAATACTCCATATAAAAAACTGTGAATTGTTGTTTCAATTGTTCATAAAAAGTGATAAAACATTGTGCAATATCTTATATATATTTTAAATGATTTAAAAAATAATTTAAAAAGTAATTATGAACATTATAACCTTGCGTGTAGTGATTACAAAAAATCGTTTGTGACACTCCTTAATTAAAATACATCTGTTTTTAATCCTTTCAATACTTACATACAACTGATTTAACATCACATTCTCTGTTGAGTCCACCACCAAAGGGACTCAACAGAGAATGTGATGTTAAATCAGTTGTAGATTGAAATATTAACTGACTCCCCATTAGCAAATTAATCAGATTTTTATAAGCACTTTAGAATATGAGCAATTAACCAGAGAGAATTTATGGATTGTAATGAGCCCTGTATAAACAAGTAAGTAACGGTTATAAAAACAATTGGATAATACCAAGGAACAAATAATAGTATAGTTCTTCACATAAGGTGAGGTAAATAATATCAGGGATATTCTTTATACACTGTTTAAAATATACAAAATATACACATTAATAGTATATAATTAAATAATACCTTGAGAGTAAAAAATGAAATATAGTAATATCTAAACGAATGAAAATTATAGATGGTGTATTATTATTATATACATATATTTATTTTTTTAATAAAGCATCCAGTCAGCCAACAGTTATTTTTCAATAAGTGAAATAAATGAAATCTACTAAATTAACTGTTGGATGTAAGTATTGAAAGGATTAAAAACAGATGTATTTTAATTAAGGAGTGTCACAAACGATTTTTTGTAATCACTACACTCAAGGTTATAATGTTCATAATTACTTTTTAAATTATTTTTTAAATCATTTAAAATATATATAAGATATTGCACAATGTTTTATCACTTTTTATGAACAATTGAAACAACAATTCACAGTTTTTTATATGGAGTATTCAATGTAATTGATTGACACTTAATAATTAGCCTATTTAAAGCCCTGAACACGTGACTCCCACTAGACCCTGACGAAGTGCCTGGGAAGAGGGCACGAAACGCGTAGGTTTTCCACACCAACCCACTGCTAGAAACTCACTAGATGTGCCAAATAAATCCGCAAGATAATTGAGCAATACCGTCTCCTGTGATTCCTTCGCTCTGCGCCGTGAAACGGGGTGAATCTGTGCACTATAGTTAAACTAAGTCTGGTAAGTGCACAAGGCCCCCCAGAAATATTGGCTGGAATATAAGTAAAGGAAATGTTTCCACAAGAAAAGAACCATCCTTTTGGCAATGGGACATGCCTATCTAGACTGGGAGAGGGGATCATATGATTACACAACATATTAGTAGTAATATTATTACATTCCTTCATAGTTCTAGACATACTGGTGGTTTGGGTCTTTTAGTATCAATCTTTGCCTGAATACAAGCAGGAATCTTTTCACTACCACAAGTCATATTATAACACACATCTGCTGCAGTTATATGGTGAGTGATCAAAGAAAGAAAACTTTTTTTCATTTTTCTTGTAGCATTCTGATCTGCAACATATGCATATAAGAATTTGACAAACCCGACCTCCATTTCCTGGAGCAAAGACTGTGTAGGGCCACAAGATAGTTGATTGTCCTGGGAATCCAACTACCATTTTGGGAAAGAGTTTTTCAGTCCTCATAGGTAAGATTTCTTTTTCCTTTAATGTTGATCTATAAAGAGATACAGTTTATTATTCTCGTAAATAACATTTTTCTATTGGGACATAATCCCATTTCTCTTGACCTGGTCTGATTACTAATACAACATTATCTTTTCCTGCTGCAATTACTTCAGCAGGTTCTGGTTGTTTATTTGGGTGCTGTATCCAAATTTCTTCTACGTCCCTCCATGTCAGTACACATGGGGCATTGCCCCTCCCAGACCTGGAGGTAGGACCTATAACATAGCCAATCAAAATGAATCATGACCTATAAGACCACATGACTTCCTCCTCACCACAGTTATTTTTTGTCCTACTGGACAGGGAGGTAGGATCTCCCTCCTCACTTTTTATTTTTTGTTGAATTTTGAGAGAAATCAAACACAGTTTTTGTTTTTCTTTTGCATTTTCTTTTTGTTTATTTATTTATTTTTTACCTCTGTGTAGACACAGAGGGATGATTCCCAGGTAATGGAGAAGATTTTACCTGATGCCTCAAGACGCATAATCTGTAAATTATCGCTTATTGGGAAGAAGTGCAGGTGTGGGCATAGCCATGGTCCTAGCCCTGTGCTAAAATAGCCCCCCTGCTATATGCCCAGCGAGGCACAAGATTCAATCTAGTGCTTTTTGCGAAGAGACACAGTTGTGGGCTTCCCACATTATTACCTATGAGCCTTTTGTTTTTTCTTCTGTATTTTTATTTATTTATTTATTTTTGCTTATTTTTTACCTTACCTGATGCCTCAAGACGCATAATCTGTAAATTATCGCTTATTGGGAAGAAGTGCAGGTATGGGCATACCCATGGTCCTAGCCCTGTGCTAAAACAGCCCCCCTGCTATATGCCCAGCGAGGCACAAGATTCAATCTAGTGCTTTTTTGGGAACAGACACAGGTGTGGGCTTCCCACATTATTACCTGTGAGCTTTTTGGACTCCCCTTTTCTTTTGAGTTATGTGAGACTTTACAGAACTCTACAGAACTTCTGCAAAAGGGCCGTGGGTATGCATATGGGCTAGTTATAACTGCCTGAAGCTGGTGAGTATGATTCTTCATTATCTACTGTGTGTAGTGCACTGGGAAGTCTGCATGCTAATTAGCTAATTATGTCCCTCAGCTGAGAGCTATTGGGGCTTTGGCTGGAGTTTCCATCCAGCTAATTAGCCACTCTGATAAGGTGCAGGTGTGCCTTCGCCCCGTTGCTATTGCTGTTTAATATTTGAAGCCTTGTATGGGTGAACCTGCATCCTCTGTGCAGACACAGAAGTTATATTGGCACCTCCAGGAAGGACTAGAGGTTGCACTGCTCAAGCAGTATGGCACCTCCTTCCTTCTTATGAGTCTGCTCTTAACAAGCAGTGTTCCACCTGTCTGGATATTCCTGCTGACAAGCCTGAGCTATCTGGTAAGGTGCCTGTGTTCCCCTGACTTCTTGTATTATCTGAAGTCTTATGTTGTGAGCTGGAGTCCTCTGTGCAAAATACAATATTGGCTCTTGCTACACTTTTAAGTACTGGCTGGTGAATCCCTCTGCCTAAGCAGTGTGGTACCTGAATCCAGAGATTTTGATTTCTCGGTATCCATTGTGTATTTGAAACATTAATTTCACTGGGAAGTCTGCATGTTAATATGCTTAATATGTCCCTCAGCTGAAAGCTATCAGGGCTTTGGCTGGAGTTTCCATCAAGCTAACTAGTCACTATCTGGTAAGGTGCAGTTGTTCCTTTGGCCCCTTTGCTATTGCTGTTTAATATTTTAAGTTTTGTATGGGTGAACCTGCATCCTCTTGGCTGACACAGTGGTTATATTGGCTCATGTGCTCAAGCAGTATGGCACCTCCTTCCTTTCTTATGAGTCTGTTCTTAACAAGCAGTGTTCCACTGGACTGGATATTCCTGCTGACAAGTCTGAGCTATCTGGTAAGCTGCCTGTGTTCCTTCTTATATTATATGAAGTCGTATGTTGTGAGCTGGAGTCCTCTGTGCAAAATGCAGTTACACAAGGTACTAAGTCTGCATGTTAATAAGCTAATTATGTCCCTCTGCTGAAACCTATTCGAGTTCTAGCTGAAGTTTCCAACCTGCAGACTTTTCATTGCTATCAGGTAATGTGCAGATACTCCTCAGTTTGCTTCTGTTGTTTCTATTGTCCTCTGTGCAGACACAGAGGTTATATTTGCCTTTTATTACACTGGGTGCTTGCAGGGTTGGCTGGAGGCTTGCACTGCTGAAGCAGTATGGTAGCCCCTTCCTTACATTGAGTCTGCTCAGTGCTGTAACCTGATGTCATGGGGCCCCACAGCAAATTCATTTTAGGGCCCCTAACATATCCAGAGGTTGTGCTTTTTTACCAATACGTATTGAAATTGCTCTTTATTTGGGCCTCATGGGTCCCTATACCTTTTGGGCCCACCTGCAGCCGCAGGGTCTGCTTCCTCTTTAGTTACGCCCCTGAGTCTGCTCCTTAGAAGCAGTCTGCCACCAAGGATCTGTCTGGATTATTCCTACTGTCTAGCGCATATTATCTGGTTAGGTGCCTGTATTCCTCTGACTTCTTGTATAGTTGTCATCTGAGGTCTTAGGTTTGTGAGCCCGAGTTCTCTGCGCAGACACAGTAGGTAAGTGTGCTCTTATTACACCTGGTATTTCCAGGACCGGCTAGGGGTTTGTTCTGCTGTAGCAGCATTGTACCCCATTTTTTCCTATGATGTTTCCACACTTAACAGGCAGTGTTCCAAGTTATATGGTGTCTTTTTGTGTGATATAGGCCTTCTCTTAGATATTCTATTCCCATCTGGTGGCTTTTGTTGGGAGCTCAGTTGTAGTTATACTACATCTACTGAGTTTTTGTGACTGTAGGTTTCCCTTCTTTAATTGTTGGTAGATTAAAGGGCACTTACTGTTATGTCTATTGGCACCTTAACAGGCTTGAAGCCAGCTTGTCTATGGCCCTTTGTGTGGCCTCGGGCATCTCGCCAGGGAGCTGGGTTTGTGTGGCCTCTGGCTTTCATTATGGCCCTTGACTTGGGTTAGAGCCCTTGTTTTGGTCCATGGCTTTTTACCATGGTCCTCGGCTCATGGTTCTGCTGGCCTTTTACAAGGGCCCTTGTTCTGCTGGCCTGTTGCATGAGCCTTTGGCTCATGTTGTCTTTTACCCTTGGCACATTTGTTTGGTTGTCCTTTTACCTGGGTTATTATGGCTGCGGGCCTGTTTTCATGGCCCTTAACTTAGGTGCTTGCTTGCCTTTTACCAGGGTTCTTGGGCTGTTGGCCTTTTCTGTGGCCCCTGGCTAAGGTGGCCGCTAGTTTTTATTATAGTCCTTGTGGGCTTGTGGCTGGCAGTCTTGGCTGTGACCTATGGTGCATAGGTCACCAGCCAGGCTGTGGCGGCTGATAGGCATGGTTACTATTCTTGCTGTGGCCCTTGGTGGGCATGTCTGTTTGCCTTGCAGCAATCATTGGCAGGACAACAGCCATTGGTTTTGTCTTGTCTGCAATCCTTGCAGGTATGGTTCTGGTTACACCAGCAGTAGGCATGATTGACTATTTGGTTGGATCTAGCATGGGTTGTACCATCAGCTGGTGTTTGCTCTGAGTTTCACAGCCCATAGCTAATTTTGTTGCTGATTGGTATTCAGCAGCTGATGTTGGTCATATGTTGGCTTACAACTACCTTTTCTTCTGCCTTACATGCATTGTTTTTGGTCTTGTATGCCACTGCTTATTATCAATAAGGCTGGCTTGTGGACCAGGGTTTTGCAAGTTCAACAACTGACGTGCTCCATTGTTGCATGTATGGAAATTGACTTTTGTGTCAGGTGCCAGTGCAGTTGGTTACCTTGTCCCTAAGGGTGGCATTCACAATAGCTGACTTATTTACTATTGCTTGTGTATTCGAATTCCACTCTGGTTTTTTGCAAACACTTCAGCTGACGGGCATCTTGGCCTGCTAGTGTGACAATGGCCTTGCACATCTATGTTGGAATACATAATAGCTGGCTGGTCCACCACTGGTTGCATGTATGGTGGCTGGCTCTCTGCCAGTGAATTGTGCATCATTGCTGGTTGGTACCAGTTTTTGTAGGCTATAAGCTTCTGGCATGCCTGATTTTGGATTGTGATCCCAGCTGTTGGCTGGTTCAGTAGCTTCTATGTATGGTCACAGGTTTGGTTCAGTTTTTGCATAAACTGTAGCATTGTGCAGCTTGAGCTTTAGTGGCCTCGGCTTTTGTGGGTGTTTTCTAGAACTGTAATTGGCTTGGGTCCCATTGCTTGCTTGTGTAGCAGTTGGCTGGGGCAACAGCATAGCTTACGGGTAGATGGCTTTAAGTCCCATTGGTTGGTTCAGCAGCTTATCCTTGTGCTGTTGTATACCCAGTTTAGATTTGGTGGTTGGTGGAGCTACTGGGCTGTACCAGCATGGCTCTACAATGGTTACAATGATATGCTGATTTATGATAGACCAGAGTTGGTGTTCATTTAGTTAAGTCTTCATTAGGTATTATTAGCATGGAGTTAGTGGATCTTGGACTGATCTCTGGTGTAGAGGTGACTCCGGTCAACACTGGTTTGAGCTGCTTCCATTAAGATGCAGGACCAGGCTAATGTGGGCCAAGTCTTTTTAGAGCCACTTGCTATTGCTGAGGATCGTGTATTTCTCCAGCACTGGTGATAGATGCATTCAAGTTGTGTTTAGTTTCTGATCTGATTGATTTCCTGGTGGTTTCTAGGGTGTTTTAGTTCTGAGATGGCTATTGCCATCATTCTGGTTTTGTCCTAGGCACCTTTTTTGTTTTAACAGTTGCAGGATTTTTGTTCTTCCCCAGGTGGGGTTTTGTCAGATAAACATATTGCAGGTATCCCTCTAGTCACTGAGGGAACCTTTTTAAACAGAATATGTTTATTCTTAATCTGCAATGCTTGATCCTCAAGTACCGGTCTCTGTAATTTTGTGGTTGATTTTGTAGCTCTTGTTAATCGTTTACCATGTCCTAGGACATGTTCTTGTGCCTTTTATCTACCCTTTTCAGGAGATATACATTTATCAGCTCCCTTGTTGGATGGATGTGATGCTGGCCTTTTCTCAGGGCCTCCTTAGCATCCGTTTGGTTTTTGCATTATGTTGGTTATTCCCACCCCTTGTTTTCGGTGCATGGCTTGGTAGATCCCATGTGTACTGACATGGAGGGACTTAGAAGAAATAGAGAATTTTACTTACCTACTTGACGTAAATTCCTTTTCTTCTAGTCCCGACATGTCAGTACAGGGTTTCCCATCCCAATTATTTATTTTGGTTACTGTACTGCTATGGCAAAAGTATAACTGTGGTGAGGAGGAGGTCATGTGGTCTTATAGGTCATGATTCATTTTGATTGGCTATGTTATAGGTCCTACCTCCAGGTCTGGGAGGAGCAATGCCCCATGTGTACTGACATGTCGGGACTAGAAGAAAAGGAATTTACGTCAAGTAGGTAAGTAAAATTCTCTATATTCAAAATGCTAATTTTTCCAAAAATTGCGTTTCCTATTCTGAACCTTCCGTTATTGCTAAAACATCTTGATGTGCAGAAGTTAGACCGAATCCTTAGAAATTTTATTTGGCATAACAAAAAACCTAAAATTTCTTTATCTAAACTTAGAAAACCTAAAGGTTTAGGAGGGCTTAATGTCCCAGACTTAAGAAAGTTTAATATTGCTGCTAATACTAGATATATTGTGGAATGGTTGTCGGGTACTGAGAAATTTACTAATCTGAATCTGGAACTATTTTTGGACTCAAAAGAACATATTATATCTTCTTTACATAAAAACTGGTCTGAGCAACATATAGATATTAAGAGAAATCCAATTTTTAGGGATACAACCAGTACATGGAAAATTCTATGTAAACAGAATAATCTAAACTTCAATGTCTCACCTTTTTTATCTCCTTTCTTTCTGAAGGGGTTTCCCATAAAGCAAAGAAATCAATTTTCTTACAAATGGAGAAAATTTGACATTTCTCAAATTACTCACATTTTAGATCCTATTTTGGGAGACCCACTCCCTTGGAAAATGTTTAAGGAAAAGTATAGTCTTTCTGAGAAGGAAAGGCTCAGTTATTTGCAGATTAGACAAGGCTTTCAATTAATTGATGATAGAACAAAAACACAGCCACGTCATCATCAGTTTTATAAAGGTTTATTACAGTTGGTTGAAGACATTAAACTAAATAAAATTTCATGGATCTCATTACATCTTTTAAAGTCAGTTTCCAAGGATATGGATCCACTAGAGAACTCGAGTAAAAAATGGTCTTCATTTTTGGGAACTAATGTTTCTTCCAGGGAACTTCTGCACTCTTTCCAAAATTTTAGAAAGAATATATGTTCTGAGTCTTGGAGAGACCAGCATTTCCGGCTCATTCATTTAGGTTATGGCTTATTGTTCCAAAACTGTGATGGCTCTCAGAAGATTTCTTTTTGCCCAAAATGTAAAGAGCAGAATGTTGATTTCTTTCATTATATCTGGGATTGTCCGTTTATTAGAAACCTATGGGAAAAAATAAAAGGTTTTATTAAAAAATCGATTAATTTAGATGTTTCTTTAAATCCTCAATATGCTCTAGTAGATGTGAAAGACTTTTTTCAGGTATCTTACAATGGTTCTTCTATTAATATCTCAGATGAAATATTATCTTTTTGTTGGTTAGTTATGGCAGCTACTCGGAAATCTATATTCTTGTACTGGATAAAAGAGAACCCCCCTTCTTTGAAGGACGTGCTGTCTTATCTATTTAACTTATGTATTCAAGAGGTAATTAGATTTAGAATGGATGATCTTCTCCAAAGAAATAGAATAAGGAATAGATGGTCTCTTTATATCTCATCTTTAGAGGCTGATAAGAGGTCATTTATCCTTAATCTTATGGGACAAGATTTATGCTAATGATACGTTAAAAGAGATATTTAATGCCTTCATTCACAGAAATGTTTCTCCATGTATTTTTGCATTGTCAGATTTTAATTTGTAAGGAGAGAATATCAGGTCTATTTATCTAACTTAATTTTATTTTACTTTATTATTATTATTCTAATATTTTACTATTTTATGTTATTTGTATTTCCCCTTTTTCTTTATTTATTTATTTAGTTTTCTTTCATGTCAAATGTTTTTACCGTTATGCTTATGAATATTTCTTTTGCTCCTTGTTGAAACACTGTATGTTTATCATATTGTCATATTCTTGTATTTTATTGAAAATCTCAATAAAAAGAATTTCAAAAGAAAAAAGATAAGCCGTTTTGATGCAATTAACAATCCATCTACTTATTGTGGATGTAGCTGCTGGTTCACCTCTTCTATTACCTGAGGTAATAATGAATAGCTTATCTGATTTTCTCCAAGACTTAGTCCTATTTAAATAAATCGATAAGCTTTAAGCTTAATTTTTTTTTTTTTTTTAAATATGTCTCACCTCCTGACACTATGGGCCGCATTGTCTGGGCTACTAGGCACCTGCAACTCCATTCCTGTTGTTTTTACTGTTCCTACAAACAAACAATTGAAACACAGATAGAAATAAAAACTCTTGTGCGTACAAGACTTCTTTCTAAATGCTAAGTGCAGAAGAAAAATCATCCTTGTTATAGCCATTATCCTCATTGTACCTGAAAACACACTTCTCTGTGTTTGGCATCTTTCTCTCTGTGTGCTGCTCTGCACTGGAAGTTCTGTGCTCAAACTGGAAGCTAATTATGCTTCCCCACTGCCCAAAACTAAAATGGTGCTTTGTGGCTTAGCGTTGCCTAGCAACAGTGCACACCTGCGGATTCCTTGTGTGTTTGCCTGGTGTAACACGCAGGCATTTCTCCGGTGACTGTGATCAGATTACATCTGCTCTGCACCTCTTAACCCTTACTACCCTGGCTGCGAATCCGGTATATAAAGGCTTTTTTGTCTCTTTGAAAGCAGACATCTTTTAGCCTCCTATCAGCAAAAAAAAGACAAGGACAAGAGGGGGATGAAAGGAGATATAGGAGAGAAGGGACCTCATTGGAGTTTTTTGTTTAAACCTGTCCTATCAGCATGAGGGGGTGGGAACACCCTTAAGGTGGCCATAGGCACACAGATCCGATCGTACGAATCGAGGATTCGTACGATTTTCGGATCGTGTGTGGCGTGTGCCGACATCTTTCGCCCGGCGGAGATCGGTCGTTTGGTCGATCAGTCAGGTTTGATTTTGACCATATAGCCATGACTGTTAATGGCACATCGGGGAAAGATCCGCTCGTTTGGCAACATCGCCAAACGAGCGGATCTTTGCATCTATGGCCACCTTTAGTGTGGGGGCTGCCATGTTGAACAGGGAAATATCATTTGTGTGAAAGTAGGGAGGGGTATGTGTATGGGGCTGGGTTTTCATTTGGAGGGGTTGAACTTGATGGACTTTGTCTTTTTTCAACCCAATTTAACTATGTAACTATGTAACTATGTAACTATGTAATATTATTTTGCTATTATTTCCTCGATTGTCATCAGAAGATACACAATCTTTCTTCTGCTGCTGTTTGGTCTGTCCAGGTCTTTAGTGGCATCTGAACAGAATATGAATGTTACATACAGTAAACAAATGACTGGAGTTACAATTAAGAGAATGTCCAAATCACATAATATGCAGTTTAGAAATGTGCAAAATTAAAAATAAATAGATCATTTATAATGACATTTGAAACATCTGAAGACCCATTTACATTTGAGGCAAGTAAAGACAGAAAGAAAAAGGAGAAGAAAGGGAGAGGGTTCTGCCCAATTGACTAAATATTTAGAATAAGAAGGAGGGGAAATAAAATAGGAAAAGAGAAGAAGTGAAGGAGCGGAAAGCTGAGATTCTGTGCCACAGAGTATTTACAAGTTTCTGAAGCCTTAAATAAAATCCAGGCTGTTCATACACAAGAAGATGAAGTAGTTAAAGAGAAACCAACACAGATAGCAGAGATCAGGCCTCTTCAGTTAATAGAAATGTCACCTGTGAATTTAGTTAAACAAAGTGTAAACAACATTTGATGTTATTGTAATGCTTTCTTGGGCTAGGCAGACCACAAGAGTTAAATTGTCCAGCTAGTGAGATGAGCATGGGTTACACTGTGACTCACACATCAGGGTCAGGGCCTTCGTCAGTGGAAGTTTTCCCTTAAGGGTGTAGTGGTACTACAACACACAGGCTACTGTACATACAAATATAGAATTGATTGGACGCCAGGAGGTTCTTATGGTGAAGACAGATGAATGGTTTATTAGTACAAGACAATGACCACGAGTTTACTCACGTATGAGGAGGTATTGCATATCACAGTGTCAAGTGGATAGAGGAGGGTAATACAGTAAATTACTCCCATAAGGCATGGCAGACAAGGAGTACTTCAATTCCCTCAGGTGGATATACCTCTAAGTGGTCTGGATCCCATCCAGTGGAGTGGTCAGGTAGAAGAAGTCTAGGCCTAACACCCTATCCACTGTGGTCCCTTCACTAAAGGCATACAAGGAAGCACTTTGGGAAGCTACTCCCTGCTAAGGATCCTTGATGGAGCACACAGCTGCTCTTGCTATATTTCCTGACTATCTCACTCTCCTTGAGAGTCTATAACATAAACTGCCCTGTGCTTGCTAATCCTCATTCACATGGTTCCCTGGTCCCCAACTTTGTCTCAAAAGGTACAGCTCCCTTTAGGATGGTGGCTTTACTGGTCCTTGGTATACCCAGGCTCAATGGGAAACACCTAGCTGGAAGGACACCAGGAGCCAAAGAGGAACACCCACCCCTTTCCACACACTATATAGAAGTGTGGTAGGGAGTGGTCATTATACTATTGGCCAATAACTACTGGTTGAGTAAATGGAAAGATACATAGGCTTTTGCCTAGTAACTAGGAAAATAAGGAAGAGTAGGGATTTAAAGGCATAGGAGCCGTTTAGAACCTATGGGTCCCTAGATTTTAAAAATAAAATAAAAATTCAGAATGTGTTTATTTCATGCAAGTGTATCTGTATAGCTGTTAAAGGCCAGCAATTTTACATTGTAATCTCCATCATTGAAAAGTTCCCAGTAGAGGGGAATTTAGATGCATCAGTGGTTCATTTTCAAGTTCTGATCAGATGCAGCTCCCAGACTTGATTTTCTTCTGTGCTGTGATGATCAGTAAGTGAGTCTGGGAGGGAACTGGCTATATTCACATTCATAGGGACAATATCAGTCTCATATTTAGGATCTGATCTGCTTTCCTGGAAACTGTGCTGTTAGAAAAATGCAGAGAAAATGCATAAAGAATGCAGACTGGCGAGAACTACTATGCGGGTGCCTAGGGCTGTCACCTTAGCTCGGTATTTCTTTGTACTGTCAGTTTCAAAAATACCTGCCTCGAAACCCAGACATTACCCACCCTGATGTGCCAAATCTGTACCACACCCCCAACACAGTGTCATTGCCCCTTCACTTCACCCAAAACAATTTGTATTACATTGCAAACTAAAAATGAATGTGGCTAAAAATGGCCTATTTTATATAGTGAACTTATTGCACGAGGCTAAAGTTTGAGCTTGTCAATAGCAGCAATGATCCAGGACTTCAAACTTGTCACAGGGGGTCACCATCTTGGAAAGTGTCTGTGACACTCACATGCTCAGTGGGCTCTGATTGGCTGTTGAGAAGCTAAGCTTAGGGCTCGTCACTAATTATCCAGCAGAAAATGAGCTTCCCTGGCTGTAATATAAACTGATGCTACAGGTTTGCTGATTATTCAATTCTGATGCTAATTGCACTGGTTTCTGTGCTGCCATGTAGTAATTATGTGTATTAATTACTAATCAGCCTTATATTGTGACATTTCTATTCTATGTGTACTGTATATTGTGAGTGGCTCCCTAAGCTCAGTAAGTGACAGCAGCACAGAGCACGTGAATCAGTGAATCAGCAGAAAAGAAGATGGGGAGCTACTGGGGCATCTTTGGAGACACAGATCTTTACTGCTAAAGGGCTGTGGTTGCCTTGGGCTGGTACAGAAGCACAAAACATCATGTACAACATTTCTACCTACTTCATTCGTTAAGCTTTAGTTTTTATTTAAGGTGTTTTTGCCAACTATTCACAATGGAGCACCTGGTTTAGCACAGACTTCCTGTTCTCTCCAACTGATACAGAACATATTAAAATTGTAAGGTGGATTTGTGGGAGAAATACTGCTGGCAAAACTGCAAATTTCTCTGCAAATCTGTACCAGCTAAAAAAAAATATCATCCCTAGTCAATGCTTTGCTCTTGTGATGTCATCACTCCACCTCCTCTTACGGCAGCTCCCCTTTTAGAAAGCAGAAAGGGTGCCAACCCTATGGGTCCCTGTAATGAAGCCAGAATTCTTGGAAGAAATGCTGCATTGTGAATAAAGCAACATTTAACAGTATATATATGTTAAAATAGAGTATTTTACACTTTAAACTTGTGTTTGGCCCCTACTGTATAGTCTTTAAGGATAATGGAGTCAGGTATGCATTGGGCATTTTGCTGCTTGAGGCAGGAGACCATATGATGCCTGTGCCACTCTCATTTGCATCAGGCCAGGATAATGTTTTAATGTAATGATTAAAAAAGTTACCAGTAAAGTAATTTGCTGTCCCTTGAAATTGCATCTTATCTAACAAATCTCACCCTTTCTCAAGGCAAAAGTACCCTGGGAAGTTTATGATCATCTGATGTTGCAGCATTTTCTCTATGATTACGGATGTGAAATAATTAAATACACTATTGTAAAAGGCTTATAATTAGGGATGCGGCCGAATCCATTAATCCTTGGTGAAATATTCGGCCCAATACCCAACTGAATCCAAATTTGCATATGCAAATTAGGGGCAGGAAAGGACAAAGTGCAAAAATTCTTCTTTTGTGACGAAAAGTCATGTGATTTCCCTACCCACCCCTAATTTACATATGCAAATTATGATTTGGATTTGGTTCTGCCAGGCACAAGGATTCGGCCGAATCTGAATCCTGCTGAAAAATCCGAATCCTAGCCGAATCCCGCACGGAATCCTGGATTCGGTGCATCCCTACTTATAATAAATGTTATTTTAAACAAAAAGGGGCCAGGATGCAAATGATGGATCACTAAAATCCAGGCAAACATATGACTGGCCAGCTTGTTCCATGCACCCATATCATCTTTTATATAACACTGTGTAAACTGCCATCTGTTATTAAGTGCCATTTTACCACTCCTGCAGCTCTGCGTGTCACTTGATGTGGCTGAACAAGGTTTTCAGTAGATACCAGATTCTATGTACACAGGGATCAGACTCTCAGGAATTCAGTAACAGGAGACAGAGACTGAGTAAGAATGAAAGTGAAAGATACATCTGATAATTCCATTGTGGCAAACTTCACTGTGTTGGCTTTATGGTTTGATGTTTTGCAAAAAAAGGTTCAGATAAACACAGCACTGGACTGGGGGACCCAGGTCCCATTGGAGCTGCTGTTGATTTAGTTTATTTGAGATAGAAAAAACCTTTAAAATGACACATATTTTCAAAAAGCTTGAATGTTTATTTATTAAAAAATCCAAATATAAAAAGTATAAATGAATAAAAACTTTGATTGAATACTAATACCTCAAAATACTATTTTTCGTAAAAGAATGTGATTTCAAGTGAAAAAAATCCAGAACACCTCAAAGTAAATGAATATTTTACCAATAATTAAGGACACCTCCCACTGACTTTTATATGAGATGTTGAACTTTTCTGTTAGAACTTTGCTTGGTTTTTACAGTTGATAAAAAACCAAAACATCGTGGATTTAGAGTAATTATCTAAATACACAATTTTTAGTGCTTAAAAGTTTGATTTGAGGAAACAAAAAAACAAAAAAAAAAATACAAATGTTATAAATATACATCTAAATCTGCAATGGGTTTTGTAGTGAAATTCAGGATTACTGGCCAAGGGGTAATGTTGTCCATATTATGATATTATCCAATAGTATTAGGATGTAAACTGGCTGGGATGAAAGTAAATATATATATATATCTAGATATATCTGCAAATGTGCCGCCCCCAGTGGTGTTTGTTCCCTATTTAAAAGTTCTGCTTTGTTTTTAACCAGAATAGTTTAAGATGAAAAACAGTTTAATTCTAAAGTTGCAGTGCAGTCTGTAATACTGCGGGGGGAGGGCATATATTAATGGAGTTTCACAACTGAAATGACATGTTCTGAGAACACCCTTAACTGCTTCCAATTGGCCTTTATTTAGTAAAAAAAAGTACAAAGCAAGGTTTCATTGTTACATAGTTGATAAGAGTTGAAAAAAAGCCCATCAAGTTCAACATGTCAACATGTCAAGATGTGACAGCACTTACAATGTGGGGGTTGGGACATAGGGGGAAGCTATAATGCAGGCAGGCAGGAATAGTCCTATTCATGGTACACAAGCAGAAGAAGTCGGTATCCAGGCAAGAGATCGGTGCAGGCAGGAGTCAAGTCAAAAGGTCAAAGAGCCAGGAGTCAGACAATAATTATGGAGCATCACTATGTAGCACACTGATGTCACTGTAAAGCAGCGGCTATTGGCACCACCATCTTTTGCTGACTGACAATACTCCTCCAAATGAAAACCCAGCACATATACACACACCCCTCCATATACTCACATAAACTTTATATGCCCATATCTATACTAACTATAGATTTAAGTATCACAACAGCCTTAGATATTCTGCTTGCCAAGAAATCATTCAAGTCCTGGTCAGGGAGGGAGTTATATCACTCCAACATGCAGTGCAGCAGTAAAGAGTGATTGATGATTATCAGAGCACAAGTCATGTGACTGGGGGCACCTGGGAAACTGACAATATATCTAGCCCCATGTCCGATTTCAAAATTAAATAAAAAAAAATCAATATGCTCTTTTGATAAATGGATTTCAGTGCAGAATTCTGCTGGAGCAGCACTATTAACTGATGCATTTTGAGAAAAACACGTTTTCTCCTGACAGTATCCCTTTAAAGATGTAACATCACCTACCCCTGCTTCCAATGTTATTCAATTAGTAGAGTGGAAGTCCACATGTCAGGACACTTCTTACCGAATAACATTGGAAGCAGTGCCAGTTGGGAAGAGGCAATTTGATTGCTTCTGTTTTCCACTGGTCAGAAATGGCCAAACCACTGGGTGTAGCATTAACCTAAAATCAACGTCAATATAAACTTCAAAATTTAAAGGAATAGTTATTGTATTTAATGTTTTGCCCACAAGGACAATAATATGTCCTAAAATACCTTTCAACTGATGCAGGACAGGCCTTTTGTTTAGTAAAAGGAAATTAAATTATTCCTATGAGAACAGAGAAAGTGAGTTTAACAATTATTCAAAATGCCTTCGTATGTCAGGCAGGAGAAACTACAGATGCAGCCACTTTGGTTTGTCTGTTTGACACAGAATAACTAAACACAGATATCCCATTTATCTCATTTAACACAGAAAACTGCGTCACAACATCCCATCTAATTAAGGCATTCACCATTGTTCACAATGGTGCTTTGGTATGCTAATGGAAAGGTTAAATGCATTAAATGAGTTAAGATGACTTTAGATAACGCAGTTTCTTCAATTAACCATGAGTCATGACGCATTTATCTCACAAATCCAAGTGGCTTCATCTGTACAATCTTAACTCAATTTGGATTTGGTCAAGGTCGGCTAAACCTAACATTTAAACAGAATTAAGATTTGGCAAAATCCTCACTGATGGTGCCAGCTGGAAAGCATTTCCCTGTGTACTGAAGGGGGCACAAGCTTATAGAAAGTCCAGGCTACAGAGAAAGTGGAATCTCCAGTTGGAAAAGGAGAGATTCATTATCCAAAATCCCATTCTCCAACAAGCTCTGAATTATGGAAAAGTTGTCTCCCATAGACTCCATTTTGTCTAAATTATCAGAATTATTTAAAAAAATGTCTCTGAAATAATAAAACAGTAGCTTGTACTTGATCCAAACTAAGATATACATTATTAAATTGGAAGTCAATTGGGTTTTCGAAGCAGTAGAGGGGGTGGGGAGGTTTCAAACCTCAACCAGTGCTCGGTTCTTCACGATTCTCTCTGATACTAAAGCTCACAAGAGCTCGTGGATTTGTGGTTTTAAGGTCTATATAGCTCTTTATAGGATTTAGATTAATAATCGAGACCACAGTCCCGGGTACTCTGCCTTCTTTGTCTTTGTGGTGTCCTAGGGATAGAAAAAAACTAGGTAGTAGATTTGGGACAACTCCACCTCCTCTTCTTTTCTGACTTTCTATTTCTGACTTAATATTTATTCTGTTTATTGCGGTCTCTATTTAATTAATTACCTCAACTATAATTTATTGCAAAGCACTATCAAGCACATTCAATTTATGAATTATTGTTAAGTTCGGATGAATTTATGTTGATTGCCAGTCTTCATTAGTCGTTTAAGCACTTAGGCACTTTAAAAGTTTTTGTAACTCAAAGTGACTGGAGGGGGTTATTATTAACTTTTAGACCGATACACCTTGTTGCAAAATGATATAAATTAGTGTGAAATAGAATTGATTGTAGCTAAGGTCATATCAGTACAATTTTTTAACCTCATTATATATAACAGAATGAATTGTATCACATTTATTTAATTAATTTATAATCAATTGGGATTTTAACCAGTTAAATTATAGCAGAAGCACTTTTCTTTAATTCATACGATTACCACAAAGTAACCAGTAATTTTGCACGCAATTGAGATTATATTTATTAGGTAGCTGGAAACTAACTAGAGACTGCTGAGCGAGTTTGAAGCAAGTGGGGTAGTTTTTTCTTTCTTTTCAATTTAAGATATACATTACTCCTTGAAGCAAAACCAGCCTATTGGGTTTATTTGATATTTAGATGATTTTCTAGAAGTCTTAAGGTATGAAGATCCTTTTTGGTGCCCCTGGTAACTTGAGGGAAGATTTTCACCTTACTTCATGGCTGGCGTACCCCTGTCTACACTCCATATGCCCCACGTGTTCCTAGAGTAGTTATGTGATGTTGTATGAGCACAGTTGAGCACTAAAAGTTTGGTTTGTTCCCGAACAGGATGACAGTCCAATGGTGTGGTATCAACTGTCATCAAACTTCAGACACAGGTCAAAGCAGTCAGTGATCAGAATAGTCAGGAACTTGCCAGGAGTCATAAACCAGAAAATTGTGTTGACATGATACGGTTGCTCAAGTTGCACAGTGAATTGCACAGACTGTTGAGATCAGAGAAACCTTACAGCTATTTGTATGCCTTGGTTATATACATATATATGATTAAGGTGTGTATATTCCATTTCTCCCTATATGTATCTGTACTTTACATGTAAATATATTAGCCACACCCCTAAAGCATTAAGTATGTTAGTAGAAATAAACATAGGCCTTCTTACACTCATGTATTGTGCTTTATTGGAGATTAACGAGTCTGTGTGAAACTTTCCTTATTGACCAATGGTGGGTCCTGCATTCTCATGCCTGGGTCTAATAATAAAAAGCCCACATCTAGTAATTCATAGTAATCCAGATGTCAAGCAGATAACTAATGTATGCAACCTGCTGATTGGTGCTTCTCTACTGATCTGTCCATTCAGACTGTCAGTCCAAGTGATTGAACAGCAGCAACTCTGATGCCTCTTCAGTTCCTCGTCTTTCAGTAGATCATACACTGGCAGATATGCTGAATGGGTAAATTACATTTCCAAATCTGTCTGATCAACAACCCAACTTATATCAAAACTACATGAATATCTGTGGGCATTGTAGTTCCACACTCTGTACATGTATCAAATATCATATGATTTTATTGTCATGTATAAAGCCAACTTAAACACTGACCCCCAGCAAATGCCTGAGAGACCCATGTAAATGCCTGTGTTGCTACTGTGCAGGGCAAAACTTATTTTCATTAAATCAAACATAAAGTAAAATAGAAAGACACAAGGTATTGAGCTTCAATTGTTTTATTTCATTCACAGAATTTTATCAGCAAATAATTCTATAAATCAAACATTTGGGGGCACATTTACTAAGGGTCGAATTTTGAAGCTAAAAAATTTGATACTTCGTTATACGAAGTATTTTTAGATCGAAAACTGCCGCTTTCGTTCGATCGATTGATTGAATTGATTAAAAACTAAAAACAAATACTGGCTATAGGTTCTAGGAGGTCCCCGTAGGCTAACATAGCAATTCGGCAGGTTTAAGGTGGCAAAATGTTGAAGTCAAAGTTTTTTAAGAGACAGTACCCCAATTTTCGAATACTCAATGTTTTTTCAATTCAAATCAACCTATTCGATGGTCAAAGTACCCAAAAATTACTTCGAAATTCAAAGTTTTTGAATTCGAAAATTCACTTTGAATTAACTTCGACCCTTAGTAAACGGGCCCCTAAGTAACTGAGAAAAACACAATGTATTGAACAATAAAGTTGCAAAGAAAAAAAAATTCAAACAAATAAAAATAAAAAATTGCATTTTGCAATGTAATATTCTAGGTTTTGAATAGTTTTTCCATTAAAGACTTTTATTACATTTCCCCATAATGGTTTTATTTCATCAGCAGATAAAAAGATAAAGAGTTTATTTTGGCAAATATGCTTGTAAAAATCCTAAGGGAATAAATAGAAAGTGAGTGAATGTTTCTGTGGTTAGCTCTAATCTCATAATGTGGCCTTTAGAGTTCTGCTCAGGGAGCCCATAGCAGGTATATACTTTGTCCCATGATCATGATTCCTTCCATTTCTTTCTAGAGTTTTAGTCAATGCAGAATAACGCAATGCAGAATCTAATGATGTAACATATAAAATACAATATTTTTATTAATGTTAACTAATACACATTATGTAATTTATAAAGGTTCACTCCTTTATTTCAGACATGTACAACATCCTTTTGGGTGGACGAATAAATGCAAAACATTTTATCTTTGGAGATTACAGATGCTTTAATATAATTTCACTTTCCCATTGAAATTGACATGGCAATAGGCCAATCGCCACTTCACTTCCCACCACTGCTATGTCATGACCCCACCTCCCCTACATCACAGCCCCGCCTCCCCATCTGGAGTTAGTCTGGAGGAAAGGTGGCAACCCTAGAACCAAGACCAAGGCAATTTTTATTTTTGGACTAAATTCATGTGATGTTAAGGGTTCGACAAGGCACTTGGATTCAGCCATATCCAAATCTTGCTGAAAAAAGATTCAGCTAAATCCAGTGAACGAATGTTGAATTTGGTGTATTTTTATAAAGAAATATACTGACTATAACAGATTACTTTATGTCAAAAGTGAACAGCTGAGAATTATAGGAGGTATATAAAAATATTTTATTAAGGCTTTTTGTTAGAGCTAAAACCAGGGTCAGACTGGGCCGGCGGGGCACGGGGAAAAAACTCGGTGGTCCCCCTGGCTCTTGTGGGCCCCGCTGGGCCCAGGTCCGCACCCACATGTTGCTAAGAATTCCACAACCCCCTTTATCGGAGGTCACAGAAGAAAACTGTGCTTGCGCAGGCTCACAAATACGGCTCCACGTGCATGTGTAACGAAGCACCAGACACCAGCACTGCAGGCCCTCCAGTCCGACACTGGCTAAAACTCATCCAGATATGAAGTATGATATGAAGAGTCCAATGCGCTGTAACACCAAGGAGTGTAGTCCTCTTCTGCAGTAAATATGCACTGATTTCCTTCCTTTCCAGCACTACAGTAGTCCTGTGTCTCCGCTACAGGGGAAGAGCAGGTACACTAGAAAATGACATACCTCCAACCAGGGTCAGGACAGGCTGGTCTGTAATACCATCACTGGGAACTCTTCTGATCCACAGTCACACACAGAGGAAAGATTGCAAGGTTTATTTGTAGAACACTGTAACTTTACATAACATGCAAACATATAGATCTCTTACAATTTCTCATAGGCGGGTGCTGATTGTAGTCACAGAAATGATCAGCTACTGCTTCCAACAAATAATCATCCAGTGAATGACAACTCACAACTTTCAGTTTTAGCATTCACAACACCCCAAAGGTAGCATTGCCTGCCTTTGGTGCACAATCCCCACTGAATGTGAATCTCACAGTGGCCCCACTCCAAAAATCTCTCTTCCCTGAACCTGACAGCTGTCCCTAACCTGGTGGCCTTGTCATTGCAGGGTATTTATCCTCCTGGTCTCCGTTGGAGCCTCTGGCTGCTCTACTAACTACCCTGATCTTATCTTTCACTCCTAGAGTGACTACAACAAAACTGCCCTTTCACTTACTGTACTTCACCTGTACTGGAACCTAACTCCCTAGTTACAAAATTCGGGGGGGTTGTGGAAGCACTCTAAAGGCTAAGTTAAAGTATATTTAAGTATAATGGCAGTGCTACTTACAATGCACTTCCCTGGTCCCCTGTCTTCATAAGTAATTAAGTATCAATGCAAGTGCATATGTTTACAAAACAGGGTTTTGTAGCTACAAAGTTATGATCATAAAGTTGAGAAGCCACCATACAACATCAAGGTAAACCCCATATGGAGGTCCCTACCTTGTTTACCTCAGGTCATAGTATAAAAAGACTTACTTCTCTGCATAATAGCATTACTTGTAATCAGTGTATGTTGAACATTGGTTTCAGTTTGAATGCTAAATCCTCCCCCGCCAGTAAGTGGATTTTAAGAGAGAGATTGCCCAAACCAACATCCATATTTAAAAGCATAGGACCACCATTAGTTGGTAGGTAGTAGGGGAAGTATGGGGTGCTATTAAAAAAACACATGAAGCTCAGCCACAGCTTCCAGCTACAACACACAAAATTCGGGGGGTTGTGGAAGCACTCTAAAGGCTAAGTTAAAGTATATTTAAGTATAATGGAAGTGCTACTTACAATGCACTTCCCTGGTCCCCTGTCTTCATAAATATGACCAGAGGTAAACAAGTTAGGGACCTCCATATGGGGTTTACCTTGACGTGGTATCGGCTTCTCAACTTTATGATCATAACTTTGTAACTAACAACCCCTGTTTTGTAAACAGATGCACTTGCATTGATACTTAATTAATTATGAAGACAGGGGACCAGGGAAGTGCATTGTAAGCAGCACTGCCATTATAGTTAAATATACTTTAACTTAGCCTTTAGAGTGCTTCCACAACCCCCCAAATTTCTAACTCCTTTCTAGGCCCTATGGAGCACCACAGCACTTTCTCCATCAAGTGTGCTGATCAAAAGAGGCTGAGCACATGGGTCCTTCTCTTTTTATTGAATAGAATAGTGACATCTACTGACCAGTCACATAACTGCCAGCAGAATACTTTCACACAGGATAAGGAAACAACTTTCCTTCTATAACTGAGGTTCCAATCTTGCTGACTAAGTTATGCCCAGGGGACCAAAAGACCTTAAGGTTGACAAAATCTTCAACCTCCTACCAGAATTCCTAACTTTGACATTTTAATTTTAAATTGCTTGAATTTGGAAATTGCACCTCCCTTATAGCTGAATTTCAAAAATCTTATAAAAAAATCATAAATATGCCTTTAGGTCCCCAAATTCATTCTATTTTGCTTTGTTTATTCAGCTATCCCTCTCTGTTTTGTTTTGTCCCTATTTTCTGATGGTGTTATCTTTGTGTTGATACATGTCGTTATGATTTCAAGACTATATTTCTTTTTACTAGTTTTTTGTTTATTTACAATTCTGTCAACAGACTACTTGGGCTCTTCATGCTGTGCCACGTAATGCTTCTGCAAGTTCAAGAGGTGGCATGTGTGACAGGTAGAGGGCCATTTTTAAATGCTGCTGTTTCTGGTGACTGTGTGATTAGAATAATTACTTCTACACTTATGCATCAAAGAATCTGTGATATCTGATAATCAATTACATGCATTAAGGGGTGTTGGTAAGAAATTCTAAATTGAACTTTGCCATCACAAACTGACAAAAACTCTAATGTGGCACTGAAATGCTGCTCAGCAAGTGCCATAAGGAACCCATATTTTCCCATTATCAGACAATAAGACAGCACAATGAATGTTGATGGTACACATGACACATTTATCTTATCACCTGGGTACTTTCAGTACTCCCATTCATATTGTTCCTGTTATACAATTTGGTCTATGGAGTTCCTAAACAGACTGGGGTCATAAAAATACTTTGGAGGACAATATCCAGCCCATGGACCTCCAGTTACACAGTTATGTAGGAAAAATAAGGTGGTGAAGTGGGAGGAACCATGGGAGAGCAAGCACACCCATGGGCCCCCAATTACACAATTATGTAGGAAAATAAGATGGTGAAGAGGGAGGAACCATGGAGAAGCAGCAAGGCCATGGGCCCCCAATTACACAGTTATGTTGAAAAAATAATCTGGTGAGGAGGGAGGAACCATGGAGAAGCAGCAGGCCAATGGGCCCCTAATTACACATGTAGGAAGAATAGGCTGGTGAAGAAGGAGGAATCGTGGAGAAGCAGCAAGCACATAGCTCCCCAGTTACACAGTTATGTAGAAAAAATAAGCTGATAAACAGGGAGGAACCATGGAGAAGCAGCAGGCCCGTGGGCCCGTAGGAAAAATAGGCTGGTGAGGATAGAGGAACTATGGAGAAGCAGCAGACCCATGGACCTCCAGTTACACAGTGATGAAGGAAAAATAGGCTGGTGAGGATAGAGGAACCATGGAGAAGCAGCAGACCCATGGACCTCCAGTTACACAGTTATGAAAAAAAAATTAGCTGGTGAACAGGAATGGACCATGCAGGAGCAGTAGGATAAATCTGTTTGTGTTGTCAGAATTGTCTTAGAACCAGAGAATCAAGAGAAGAAATTACATCTTTATGTACAAATTAAAAGCAATACAGAATACAATGAATGTACATGGGATTTGTAATTTATACTGCCCCTTTTTGTGGCTTCTGTAAAATAAAAGACTACATTTGCTAGAATTGCCATTCCAGAAGCACTTACTTACTTGCCCAAGAAAAACCAGGAAAAAGACCCCACGCCCATTTGTTTTTAAGAGCAAGTTGGCTAGATGTGAAAAGGCCAACCTGAAGTTCTTGGCTTTGCCAAAAGACCATTAATTGTTCGTTTTATTTCTACACAATCCTTTTTAGTCAACTGAAACCTTTTCCGAACCTGTTTTCGGATAGCAACCCGCAAGTTTTTTGGAATGGCATTTTTCCCTCTATATCCATCAAAGTTAGTATTTTGGGTCCATGTTTTGTATGTCTCAAATTGTACAAAGTGCTGAAATAAAAGCTTGGCATAGACATGTGGTTTGCCATTGTGGTGTTCCTCCATAATTTGAAGATCAAGTTTCTTCAGAGCCTGAAGTTTAATGTCCGGTAGTGTCCTCCCTCTTGGAGCAGTATGGTTGACATCAGGTTGGTTGGTACGTTCTGTTAAAGCTCCAGTATTGTTGTCTTGCCTGACAGGTACAGATCTGCTTGGTGAAGGGGAAGTTATGGCAACGTTTGTTGGTGCAGGTGCAAATGTGAGGCAGTTCTGAGACAATTCAGTGTTTGCTTGTTGCAGAGTTTTATGTTTTACAGAAACCAGTGACTGTGAGGTGGGCTCTGCTGGATTGTCTAACATTTCCTCTGTTGATCCGTTGGAACAAACTGTTGAAGGTTTTGTTTCTTGAAAGTGATGTATTGCTGTTCCTTCTTTGGGGTTAATATGAACCGTGGAAATTTGAGGATGAGAGGTGCCCTCTACTGGATTCTCCAGATTGCTACCACAACTGCTTATTTTAATTTGTGTCACTGTTTCCTCATATAAAGGATTCTCATTACAGAGCAAAGACTCAAAGCTTATATTTGTGGTTTGTTTTTTCTTAGGAAAATGTCCACTTTCTTTATCTTGTCTTTCACTCTTGTGGCGTTTGTGGCTCTGAGTTATAGTTACTAAATGAGAATATTCTGAAAAAAAGAAAGGATACACATTTAACTAATTTGAAGGCAAAAAATAAGCAAAACTTCTAAAAAACATAAAATTAAATGTTGAGAATATAGAAAAGTGTAGACTTAGTACTACATATTGCATCCAAGAAAGTATACACTTATAATGTAAATTTTAAAGATAGTCGAAGGGGTTCTGTGACCATATAAAGGCACAAGGCTGCAGGCTGAGTTATACAGGGAACTCTGAGTATCACTCATGTATTATAAGGGATAATGTACCCCCTACTGTAAATGATAAGGATATTAGAAGTCACTGATGGGTTGTTCTGTGACCATATAAAGGCACAAGGCTGCAGGCTGAGTTATACAGGGAACTCTGAGTATCACTCATGTATTATAAGGGATAATGTACCCCCTACTGTAAATGATAAGGATATTAGAAGTCACTGAGGGGTTGTTCTGTGACCATATAAAGGCACAAGGCTGCAGACTGAGTTATATAGGGAACTCTAAATATCACTCATGTATTATAAGGGATAATGTACCCCCTACTGTAAATGATAAGGATATTAGAAGTCACTGAGGGGTTGTTCTGTGACCATATAAAGACACAAGGCTGCAGGCTGAGTTATACAGGGAACTCTGAGTATCACTCATGTATTATAAGGGATAATGTACCCCCTACTGTAAATGATAAGGATATTAGAAGTCACTGAGGGGTTGTTCTGTGACCATATAAAGGCACAAGGCTGCAGGCTGAGTTATACAGGGAACTCTGAGTATCACTCATGTATTATAAGGGATAATGTACCCCCTACTGTAAATGATAAGGATATTAGAAGTCACTGAGGGGTTCATATAAAGGTGCAAGGCTGCAGGCTGATTTGTTTTAAGGTACTGTACACGTGTGGAATGTCTGGAGGGATCATGCATCATCAGTAAAATAAGTATTTGTATTTGTTAGTACTGTATCTCACATGTTTAAATCAAATTTCTGTATAATGTACATTTTCTCTCTCTCTCTCTCTCTCTCTCTCTCTCTCTCTCTCTCTCTCTCTCTCTCTCTCTCTCTCTCTCTCTCTCTCTCTCTCTCTCTCTCTCTCTCTCTCTCTCTCTCTCACTTTCGCTGTCTCTCACCCAAGATCTACATAATTCTACACATATTACTTCTCATAGTCACCCCAACTCACTTGTATTCCCTTGTTTTCCAGGAGTTTTCTCACTCTTTTTCCAAACTTTAACTGCAAACACATAGAACACAAGTAACTAAATAGAAATTCATCACACACCATGGAGCAGATTTATTAAAAAACAAGCTAGTGTTGTTTCATCAGTTTTTAAAAAACATGGTAAAAAAATTCAGACATGAAAAATATGCATGAATATTTTTGGAAAATGTTAATATTTGAGATTAATTTGAAAAAAAAAAAAGCTGTAAAAAGTTGCCAAAATAAGCTTGGCAAAAGCTGCCAATGTTTTATTGAAATATATTTTTTTAATTTTTTCATTTACTGGGGGGGAATAAAAAGTAGAAAAACAAAAGCTACATAGCATGGAATATTTTTCAGCCTCATTGCAAAGCGATAAAAAATTTGATTATCAACAGTGTGCAAGAAAAAAATCTAATTTGAGAATATTCTGCCCATTTAGTATTTCCTGCTTCTTAAACATATAAGTTTTTCTGTTGGCCAAGAGTATTAGAGACCTTGAATACCGTCTCTAAATGTGAAATGTATGCCAAATGGAATTATTTGGAAATTTCACACCCATAAATTGTTTTTTTAATATGTACAGGACAATATTAATAAGCTTTTGTCCCCATTTTGCTTTTTCTTAAGCAGTAGTGGAGTAGTCATCCTCCCCTATAGAACAGCACTGGAAATATGGAATGGATTAAAATGTAACTGAATACGGGATTTTTGGCTGGAAGTTAATTCAAACTCCATAAAACCTAGTTAAGCAATTGAGCAACTAAGAAAAAGAGAGTAACAAGTCTCAGATTATGGTGATGAGTTGTAAACATGAACCCTCTCTTTTTTAGATTAAATTAAAAAAAATTTGAACACTATTTAATCAAGAGACTATGTACTAGATAAGATCATTTAAAAAGATGTCAATGAACTTAATAAACTAATGAAAGAATTCATTAATTAAATGTGTATTATTTAAATTGTATTTTTCCTTTTTATATTTTTTATTCAGCCTTTTAATTTTTTTATAGTAACTTGGTAAAAACGACTTTTTAAAAACATTAAAATAGTTTTTATTTTCTTTATTCTGTCTTGTATTAAAGTTAACTAGTATCAGAAAAATTCATCATTCAGAAAGCCAATTACACAAATACCTTTTTTTATGACGTCCTATTTAAGCAAACAATTATACATTTTAGTCGGAATTCCTTTTCTCTGTTAATTAATCTGTATCTTGTATTTGATAGTAAGTTAAGTAATTTAGCACAAACCCATGACGGAAAAACAATACAGATTTTTTAATGATTTTTTAGTAAACTTAAGGAATGGAGCTTCAAATTATGTTACAACTCTAATTTAATAATTTTATTTACAGTTTTTTTGTGTGTAGCAAAAATAATGTAATTGCTTAATCTCAAAGTCATTATTTATTTGACACTTAATAATTAGTATCAACATAAGCACCTTATCTTAAGGCAATTTCTATTTGTATTTACTCTATAAAAGAACAAATATAACAATTTTAATTAGTAAACTAAATCTTGAAATAATTATCTTATATTTACATATACCTAAGAAAAGTTGCAATTAACTTTGATGTATTTTTCTTTTTATATAAATGAAATATATACCATTAAAAAGTTATTCAGGACTACATCATATTACAGGTATGAGACTAGAATGCTTGGGACCTGGGGTTTTCTGGATAATGGATATTTTCATAATTTGGATCTTCATACCTTAAGTCTACTAGAAATTCATGTAAACATGAAATAAACCCAATAGGCTGGTTTTGCCTCCAATAAGGATTAATTATATCTTAGTTGGGCTCAAGTACAAGCGACTGTTTCATTATTACACATAAAAATTAATTTGCACTATTTGATTATAAGGAAGTCCATTGGAGATGGCTTTTCCGTAATTCGGGTTTCCAGATAACGGATCCCATACCTGTACTTCATATTGCAAACAAAATAAAAAAGGTCTTAATGAGATTTGTTGTACAGTGCTTTGCCCTCAAGAAGCGCTTTACAAATAAAAATATACATACATACATAAAAAACGGAATTGAGCTATAAATTTGGCTGTGAATCTTGAACTAAATCACACAATTTAAAGCACTGTATACTGAAAAAAACTGTCAGCTAAGCCCCTCAGTATTTGAATTGTGTTAAATAAATGAAGCATAAAAATTAATATTAATTAAATATTAAATAATATAATAAATACAACCACAAAGAAATCACAGTAAAGGAAATTTCTTTGACTATGCTTTGTTTCCTTTTTTTATAAAATGTTACAACAATGATCTATTGATACCACAAGTCAAATCCTACTTGGGTTTCTGATCTGAAGTATTGGTAGGGGAATCCTGCATGTGAAAGTGAATTACTGGACAAAGATGAGGCACAAACCTGGATCTGTAGACTCCCAGTCAGTAGCAGGATTTTCATCTTGAACTGTAAGCGATAACAGATTAAGTTATTATAAAGAACTACTGTACATAGGAGATAGTGGGTGAACAAAATTTCAGCTGATATAAATAGAAAATATGCCCAGTTATAACTAGTGTGTCTATTTATTTATTTTCTCATGGTTATAGGGCACAAAGTGAAACTTTAATACAAGGGTTCTAGACCAAAAGGTCTGAGCCTATACACAAATTATTATGTAGTTAAGGTCTGGTCACCATGATTACTGTTAATGCAATACAAACTTACATTAATATATATATTCAATTTACAGACAATCATAATTAAAGAAAGATGAGGAATTCTAAGCTATATTTTCTGTTATGAACCTAAATCCTATACGTATTCAGGGTTCCCATTTAGAATGTATTAGAAAACCCTGCTATCTTAAACCAGTGCCCTTAAGTGACAAAGTTATCATGGGAAATGGAATCTCACTTATGAGGCTTTATTAGGCACTTGCCACATACAATACATATGTTTTGCAAAAATATTATTGGGTGCATTTCCCTTTTAAATATATTTGTCATGTACACACCTGTACTTGAATTGTGCAAACTTGGGCTTGTCTGTGTCATCATGTCTTCTTTATAAGTCAAATTCTCAACTAATAAGACACAAAAGAGGCATTTTAATTGGTAAATCCTCACGGTATGATAGGTAGATATATTATTAGCCCCCATTATGCAGGATGGAGGGACTGAGGCCTGACTCTAAAACCTGCCTCTTCTGTCCAAAGATATAAATACGTGTCAAGGATAGGTACGGGCGCTGAGAAGAGAAAGAAGGAAAGGTGAGTCCTTCAGGTAGGAGCTATACTGTGCAGGCAGAACAGGATGAAAAGGGTGTGAAATAGGACAAAGTACTATGAAACTGAGCAGGACTGGAGTGGGATGGTGTGGGCAAAGCTGCAGAATCGGGAACTGATCAGGAAAGGTGAAGAACAGGACGGAGCAGGTGTAGAGAGCAGGACAGGATTGGATGGACTAGGACAGGACAGAGCAGGCATAGAGAGCAGGGCCTGAGAGCAGGAATGGAAGAAGACTGGAGAGCAGGAACGGAACAGGACTGGAGAGAAGGAACAGAACAGAACTAGAGAGGAGGATCAGAATAGGACGGGAGAGCAGGAATGGAACAGGACTGGAGAGCAGGCACAGAACAGGACTTGAGAGCAGGAACAGAACAGAACTCGAGAGCAGGAATGGACTAAGATAAAAGCAAGGATAGGTAAGTGCAAGGTCAGGGAAAGCAAGAAGCCAGAGCAGGAAACACAACTAGGGGCAGTGCCACAATGCTCAGTAAAGGCCAATGCTTAGGCACTGGTGGTAAGGAGGGCTGGCTTTATATAGAGCAGCATCAGCCCTGATCAATGGAGGACTGGCCTACTAGAAGTGGCTTATTTAAAGGTGCACTTTATGATAGGAAAGTCATTTTAGAGGTGTAACATGGGAGAAACATTATTATTGTTGAAGAGTGTTATCTTTACCTTCTATAAGGGCTTCTTCAAGTTCTTTACTCAGCTGCTTCTCATTGATATCTGCCAACAATTCTACAGCAAACTGTCCAGCCTTCTTAGTGGTGTTGTATCTAATGAACAAATCTGCCAGCTTATTTGCATCAGCATTCTCCAGTTCATTCCGTGGGATTCTATTACAGTCCTTAGGTGGCGGTTGATAGAAAAGTTTGTGTATTAAAGCACCAAAGCTCTTAGTGTTCAAGTTTTCAAAAGCATTCGCTAATGCTGAGCATATTTGTCCTTTGCTTTTATTTGCTCTTGTTATTGGGCTCATCTTTTAATTCCTTTAGATTCCTGTGTTTTAAATTCAAGAACAGGTTACAATAATATCTTATGAACATGAAACCAATAGCTTGTTACCAAAGTCCTGTACATTGGAAGAAACAAGCAGATATACCTACCGCCAAATAGGAGCTGCTGGTACTTTACTTGTCCCTACATTTCACTACATGGGATTGTTATATCGACTCAAAATGTGAACATTAGAAATACCTGAAAAGATAAAAAGCATAAGTAAATTATTATATTTTAATATACAGGTGCCTCAAATAACCTTCAAGGGGACAAAGTATTTAATACTGAAAGGATACAGTCTAGATAAAGTTTTTGACAAGTTGAAGCAGTAATTACAGATTATGTAACATAATAAAATTATGGACTATTTTTTGAATCAGCCTCCTGTCCCCCACCCTCCTTGTAACTCCTCAATGAGTTCAAACACTATTATATGTTGAAATATATTATATATTGAAATGGGAGGATCCGGTTTAAACATTTTAACTTGATTCCCACAATTTGACATCACGCCTACAGACTTCAATTTAGCACATTTTTTTGTAAATTTTTGGAGAAGCAAAATGGGTCAGATTTGCACATCACTAATCCTAGAAACTCAACTTTAGGCGTTAGTTATATTAGGATAAAGACATAAAATGCATATTTGCTCTTCTAGAAATTTTTGGAAGCCCAACTTGAAGGTATTTTAGGGGGTTATTTATCAAAGTCTGAATTTATCTCAATATTTTCTGCTACAAACTCTGATCAAATCCAATCGGGTTTTTATGCTTATTTATTATTACATTTTCCCGAAAATTTGCTTTGTGGGAAAAAATCAGATTGTCACGATTTTTTTGGATTTTCTATCAGATTTTCAATATTTTTTCGGATTTTGCATGAAAACTCCGAAAACTTCAGGGTATTGCACGAAACCCAGTGCACATAAGAAACAATGGGACTTCTCCCATTGAATTATATGCAACCTCAACAGGTCTGAGATCTGACGATCTGACGATCTGTGATCTGATTATGACTTTTCCATCCTTGGGGTTTAATAAATTCCGAAAAATTTGTGATTTTTTCAAAAGTCAGATTTTATAAATAAATCAGGTTTATTATTTTTTTTTTTTAGTAAATAACCCCCTTAGCATCAGATTTGAGGGTGAACAGTTATTTTTGAACTCCATCCTCCTGGAACCACATATCTTGGTACCAAATTGAAAGCTATGGGTGTCCCAGATCAAATGTTAGACATCAAGATTGGGGGTCTTAAAACAACTGCTTTAGAATGCATGCTGCAGGTTTCTCAAGTGAGTGGTCCAGCTGCTGGATGGTCTTGGGAGCAACTATGGAAAAGCCCTGAGGAGAAAATTGGAGACTTTTTAATGCAGATGAGGTTTTCATCAATATGACTTGCATTCAAAGAAGCCACGGGGGGGAGGGGGGGTTATTTCTAAATGTAGTTTCTCAGACACAACAAAATGTAATATTTTTTTTGTTTTTCTATCATTTATCACAGTAACAGGCACTAAACCTGATGAGAATGTTGGTTACAGTGGAAACATCTTGAAAGGACAACAAAAGGCAATGGAACTTTGTTTTATATGTGTGAAAGGACCTCTGAACATGTTTAATTTTGGTACATGTGGATATCTTGTTCAAGGAGAGCTCAAAGTACAGATCAAACTATGGCTAAAATATCAATCTAATAGTTGTTTGCAGATGAGAGAACAAATGGAATTTTATTATTATTTAAGGACATTTATACTGTGTTACTATGTTAAGTTAAGTTACATTAAAGCATATCTTTAATCATCAGCTCTCAAAAACAGATAATATAATAATAATGATGATGATGATAATAATAATAATAATAATATAATAATAATAATAATAATATCATATCAAATCACATATAAAAAATAATAATAATACTAATATTCAGAGAAGCACAGAACCCCAACCCTTAAATACAAATGTCTTTAAAGCTCTGATCACTTCTACTTTTATTTATTTCACATACGATGCAACTGCTTTTATTTTTTGGATTATGCAAATTAGGTTATGTACTCAGTTTAGTATTCAGCAAAATTTTATGTGGAAAATTATGGATTCCATGCCTTCCCAAAATTTGTGGAAGTAAACCCAACCATAACACTGCTCCACAACTTACCCTAGTTTTCAATAGAAGTTGCTAAAAATCGTAATTATAGATGCAAGAAAATTCATACGGATTGTACGGATCACAAACTTCAAAAAAACTGACAAATGAGAATGCGGATTCCAGGCAACATGTCAGGCATCTTGTTGTTATCTTACATATAGATATAATTATGTCATTTTATTCTTCATTATATGACAGTGGAATCAGACATGGGGATAAAGGACAGCCTTGTTCAGTGCTGGGAAACTGGGCTTTAAGCCCCACAAAGAGATTGGTCCAACTTGCAGCCCCTCCAATCACAGCTGCACAGCACAGAGACACCTCACTTAAAAGACAACTCGAACATAAATTCTCTTTCTAGTCTGGTACCGTTCATTTAGATAATTTTGCAAAAAAGAAAAAAATCATACTGTATGTTTGTGGGCAATAATTCTTCTCATTACAGAAATGCAAATCATCCACATTCAGAAATCTCGGCTAATAAGCCTCTCCCATATAATTCTTTCTAACTCTGCTCCCCCTGAGGCTGCACCAGCTGCACACGACCCTGTGAGAGATCAGAGAGAAGTTTAACCAAGTGAATAAACAAGAGAGAATTTACCTGCACATTCCTTTACATGGCACCTCTATGGGCAGCCCTGTGTCTCCGTCCACCATTGCTT
Source organism: Xenopus laevis (assembly GCF_017654675.1). Classification (NCBI taxonomy): domain Eukaryota; kingdom Metazoa; phylum Chordata; class Amphibia; order Anura; family Pipidae; genus Xenopus; species Xenopus laevis. The sequence continues at coordinate 112,593,606 of NC_054388.1, read as the reverse complement.
CTTCTTTCTTCCTTTGGCGCCTTTTTCTCTTCCCTCCCCCTCTCTCCCTCCTTTCCTCTTCACAACAAGAATGTCAGATCAATGGTCACTGGGAGGAGTCAGGAACTTCTCTGTCATCAGGAGATAGAAAGTGAAAGGAAAGTTACACAAGATCTATTTTGCGTGTGGACACCTTGAAATGTCCCCATGTAACAAACATTATAGCTTGTAGCTTATAGTGGAGTAACCTAAACACCTAGGGGCCCCGGTGCAAAAATTGCCACAAGGGCCCCCACACCTGTGTTGTGGGTGGCTAACAACAATTACTGACCTAATGTCATAGGACTGACTTTAATAAGTTATTTTAATTACTAAAACTGGTACACTTTTTTTATGGCAAAGTACAATACAATTAAATTACATTTTTTTTATAACTCTGTAATAGTTTTGTGAAAATAATCTAGTGCAGGACCTCAGTGATAACAAATCATAGAAACATGTAAACATCTTTAGTGGTGGACCAGGTATTTCTTCTCAGTTACTTTTATGATAAAGTACAACAAAACATTTTTACAACTTGCCCAGTACTCACAATATGGGCCCCTGGCTCCTTCCCCCCACCAACTTCAGGGTCCACCTTCGGCCACCGACTGCAAACCCGGCTCCACCCTGCCCCGACCAGCTTATACTGGAGGAGGGGAGAAATCGTCAGGCAGGTCAGACAGATGGGAGTGGGTCTGGGCCGGTGGGGCACACGATGGCCGTTGTCACCAACCAGCAAGTATGCACAAAACGGGAGGTCATACCTCTCATCATTTCAGAACAAGAAAGAGGGACATAACCGGTTACCATATTAAGTTTACAAAATTTGGCTGGTTATGAAAGTTTAAACACACTCCCTTTCCCTCCATGTTTGCTGCTCAGCCCTACCCAGGTCCGGAACTAGGGGTAGGCAGAGTAGGCACGTGCCTAGGGCGCAAAGCTGGGGGGGCGCCAGGCACGTACCTGCTCTGTCGCCTACCCCATGTCCCGGTCCCGTCTCTCCCAGACTGCGTAGTGTAACTTTAACGAAAATGCGCCTCTGTGCATGTGCGACCACCATTTCGCACATGCGCGAACACCATTCCGCGCATGCGCGCTGGAGCGTAATTTCGCGCATGCACAGTTTCGCGCACACTGAGCCCGCACCGTGCCCGCCAGGATGCCTAGGTTGCCTGGCCGGGTTGGCACGGCTCTGGCCCTACCTTCCCCTCAGTGCTTGTTGCTGTCAGCCCCCCTTCTGTGTCCCTGTTTGTTGCTGTCAGCCCTCCTTCTGTGTCCCTGTTTGTTGCTGTCAGCCCTCCTTCTGTGTCCCTGTTTGTTGCTGTCAGCACTCCTTCTGTGTCCCTGTTTGTTACTGTCAGCCCCCCTTTTGTGTCCATGTTAGTTGCTGTCAGCCCTCCTTCTGTGTCCCTGTTTGTTACTGTCAGCCCCCCTTTTGTGTCCATGTTAGTTGCTTAGCCCTACCTTAGTTGCTGCTCAATATCTCACCCTCCCTTTGTTCCATGTCCATGCTTTACTCCGCCCCCGCCTTCTCCTCTGATCTCAGGCAGCCCCACATTCCTTTCTCCTATGCGCTCTACCTGCCCATTCTCTGCCTGCCCGTTCTCTGCCTGCCTGCTCTCTATTTCCTCTCTCAGCCAGCCCTTGCTGCTCAGAGGAGAAAGGGCCTGTTCCACGGAAGAGTGTGAGTGGGGCTGTCTGGAGCGGGTTCTGCAGCTCTCAGTGACCCGCGTCAGTAAAATAATATGGTCTCGCGAGACTTCGGACCGGACGTCACAACCCGGACGTCACTACCGTACGGTGGAAACGTCGGGCAGGTCGCGGGACATCTTTAGTCACTATCCGGGATGGCGGGACAGGCAGGCAAAATCGGGACTGTCCGCATAGGGACAGTTGTGAGGTATGATGTTAGGTTACATGAGCCATTTACTGGACAGAGTTCTGTCCTTTGCATCCACACTTCTTCCTGTTACAGTTAGAGCTGCAGTATTTCTGGTCAGGTGATCTCTCCCTGTTACAGTTAGAGCTGCAGTATTTCTGCGTCAGGTGATCTCTTCCTGTTACAGTTAGAGCTGTAGTATTTCTGGTCAGGTGAATCTCTTCCTGTTACAGTTAGAGCTGCAGTATTTCTGGTCAGGTGATCTCTTCCTGTTACAGTTAGAGCTGTAGTATTTCTGGTCAGGTGATCTCTTCCTGTTACAGTTAGAGCTGCAGTATTTCTGTCAGGTGATCTCTTCCTGTTACAGTTAGACTGTAGTATTTCTGGTCAGGTGATCTCTTCCTGTTACAGTTAGAGCTGCAGTATTTCTGGTCAGGTGATCTCTTCCTGTTACAGTTAGAGCAGTGTAGTATTCTGGTCAGGTGATCTCTTCCTGTTACAGTTAGAGCTGCAGTATTTCTGGTCAAGGTGATCTCTTCTGTTACAGTTAGAGCTGTAGTATTTCTGGTCAGGTGATCTCTTCCTGTTACAGTTAGAGCTGCAGTATTTCTGGTCAAGTGATCTCTTCCTGTTATAGTTAGAGCGTGAGTAATTTTCTGGTCAGGTGATCTCTTCCCTGCTTACAGTTAGAGCTGCCAGTATTTTCTGGTCAGTATTTCTCGGGCAGGTGATCTCTTCCTGTTACAGTTAGAGCTGCAGTATTTCTGGTCAGGTGATCTCTTCCTGTTACAGTTAGAGCTGTAGTATTTCTGGGTCAGGTGATCTCTTCCTGTTACAGTTAGAGCTGCAGTATTTTCTGGTCAGGTGATCTCTTCCTGTTACAGTTAGAGCTGTAAGTATTTCTGGTCAGGTGATCTCTTCCTGTTACAGTTAGAGCTGCAGTATTTCTGGGTCAGGTGATCTCTTCCTGTACAGTTAGAGCTGCAGTATTTCTGGTCAGATGATCTCTTCCTGTTACAGTTAGAGCTGCCAGTATTTCTGGGTCAGGTGATCTCTTCCTGTTACAGTTAGAGCTGCAGTATTTCTGGTCAGGTGATCTCTTCCTGTTACAGTTAGAGCTGCATTATTTCTGAGGCAGCACACAGACCATCATGAAATAGTGGGCAATATTTACTTAAATATATATACCAGTTTGGCCAAGATTATTTAATATGCCACTTAACTTGATTTAAACTACTTCCTTTAAGTAGGTGGGATATTCTGTGTAACAATAGGAGCTTGAAAAAAGACCTTGCTGTCTGAATCATTGCAAAGTGTTTGGGTCAAAGCCCACATTTTAATAAAAGCCATTAAAGAAGATTTTCGTTGCCAGTGCTGTCTGTTGGGAGTAGACAATAGGGAATTACACATTTACCATATAGTACTGTACATTGTATGTACTGGCCATGGCTAGCATTTCACAGGCTAGGCTGACAATACTGCAAAACTACCTGAAAAGAAAAAAAAGTAGATGTAAATTGTTATAGTATAATAATATAATTAGGGATGCACTAAATCCACTATTTTGGATTCGGCCATACCCCTGAATCCTTTTTGAAAGATTCAGCCAAATACCAATCCGAATACTAATTTGCATATGCAAATAGAGGTGGGAAGGGAAAAACTTTTTTACTTCCTTGTTTTGTGACAAAAATTCATGCAATTTCCCTCCCTGACCCTAATTTGCATATGTAAATTCGGATTCGGTTCGGCCAGGCAGAAGGATTCCAAATCCTGAATCCAGTGCATCCCTAAATATAATACACATGAGACTCAAATAACTTTAAATTACATGTGTTTAATTGTGCTTAGAGATACCATCATGACAGATTGGCTATTTTTTCCAAACCTGGCACCCGACTGCTCCATAGATAGAGAGGAGGGAGAGCTCTGGTCCCATCATTTCATGTGGAAGGCAAGGGGCTGATAATAATGATGTTTGCATATTTTTCCGGATGGTATTTCTGGGGAAACCATGCAAAAAAAGTTTGCTCATCCCTGGTGACCACCTGTGCACAACCTGTCTTTGCCTGTGGTGCACATGTGCTCACAATAAACGAGGACAACTTCTCGCCTGCATATTATATAGAGTGTGTGAGGCTCCTCTGATATTTCATTTTGCAAAGCGCTTATCTGCACATTCCTGCTTATGACACCAATATAGACAGCTTGTTTTCAATCTGGCATTGAAATGTATCCTCTGTCAGAAGCCACACATTTCTGACTTCCTACCATTGTTCTATTTGAACCAATCACAACAGCCATCAGCTCTGCTTCCCAGCAGTCTCTCACCTCTTGCACTGTGATATCACTCAAAGCAACTTCACAGGCTCTTAATGCAGTCACTTCTGGCAACCACCCCCTCATTGTTGCCCTCAGTGATATAGTGTGTCCCATAGGTGGATATCTGCTGTTGATACTTTAGTTTGGTTTGATGTTGATAGTAGTTAAGGAGCTTGACACAAGCTTTCAAAAAATATGGACTTAGGTCCTTTTGTGTAGACATCTGAAAACTCAAATAGACAACAGAATTAGAACAGGTATCATTTTTTTTAGATGAAGTATTATAAAGGAATTGTTCTATATAAAAAAAAACTAGGTAACTAGAAAGGTTGAGCAAAATAAAAATGTTTCTAATATACTGTAGTTAGTTAGTCAAAAATGTCATCAATAAAGGCTGGGATGTCCAACATAATAGTCAGAACCCAACTTCTTGCTATTCAGCTCTCTAACCTGTTACCAGTCAATAACCAATCAGTGACTTGAAAGGGAGTCATGTGGCACATAGCCATTTGCTTTTGAATCTGAACTTCATGAGGATCAAAAGCAACTGAATAGTTATGTTCCATGTGGCCCCCCATCAAGTCCCTGACTTACTAACAGAGAGATAAAAATCAGGAGCAAATCGAAAGGATTCAATTTAGACTGATCATTCACTGTGCTTCCGTCCAATGAAGACAATAACTTGTAGGAAAAGGGTGATGAATTCAGTCGGACACAGTGGGTTGCTGCAAAAACTGTGTTCTTTATGTTAAAATAAAGAACACGGTTTTTGCAGCAACCCACTGCGTCCGACTGAATTCATCACCCCTTTTCCTATAAAAATCAGGAGGTTGGGGTTCTGGCTGTTAACATCCGTTCATTCCATTTTTGGCATGTTTGGAAATCAGCTTATGGATTTTAGCAGGCTGATTTCAGCAGGTTAAACTCCACAAGCTGATTTTAGCCCAAAACCGAGAGCTGAATCTTCTTCTGTGTTTGTGTCTTGAAGCCTTATGTTGGCTCCGGCACGAACACACTCAATACAAAGTTATGAGTTTCCTCACTGAGCGTGTTTGCGCTAGAGAGAACACAAGGCTTCCGGACGCTAAAACAGCAAGTAGTCAGGGGCTTTAATCGGCCTGCGGATTTCAGCTAGTTGACTTTGACCCCATCTGGCCCAAGCCAAACTCTGCATTTCTTTTAGTATAGTTAAACCAAACACACCATCCCCAGCTCTTTCATTCTATGGTTTTTATTTGTTCTTTCTTTTTTACATTGTTTTTTACATTTTTGTTACATAACTTTATGCTTTGGAGGGCTGCACCATGCAGGTCATAATTATTTATGGCCAGTGACATTACTGTTCTATAATGGTAACAGTAGGGTCCTATGGTTTGGCAAGGGAGAATTGATTTGTGGGAACTGTAGTAACTCTGGAGCATGCTCTTAATTTACTGTTCAGTGGTGTGATGAGTATTAAAAGTTTATGCCACTAATCAATTAAAAGATAATAGTGTGACCCATCTTTGGTGGTTGTGGGCCCAGTTAGTGGGCCACATGATTAAAATAAATCTGGGGTTGTAGAAACAATGGCCATTTGGATGTTCTCTCTCTATTGCATTTGGGGTTGAGCAGGCAGGGCAGCCATCAGGGGGGACAGGGGGGGGGAGAGTTGTAGGGGTCCCGAGGGTTGATTAGCCGGGCCCCCCTGCTTTCTGAGAGCTGCTGACTTTGGGAAGGCAGGGTGGGAGCACAAGGGGAGGTATCTTCTGTCCATTACTTCCCCTTATTGGTCACTGAGTTTAAGTCCCGGTTGAGCTGCTCAGGGATTGGATAGCTGAGGTTTGACCTTCTCCTCCAGCTCATCCAATCACCATGCAGTTTTATCAGGACTTGAAATTCTGTGACCAATAAGGGAAGAAAATGCTGTCACTGGAAGAAGATGCAGCCACCTGTGCTCCCCTCCCCCTTTCTGTAGTTGGCAGCTCACTGACAGCAGGTGGGCCACACTAATGAAGTAAGTGTAACATGGCAGGGCCCCCCCTAAAGATAACTGTTTGTGGTCCCTCTTGTGTGGTGGGGCCCTGGGCACCAAATTTTTTTTAAACTTCTGGGGGGTCTAAGCCCCCAGTATTTTTTAATGGGGGGCCCTGACCACAAATGTTTTTTTAATGGGGGGGCCCTGACCACAAGTGGTTTTTTAATGGGGGGGCCCTGACCACAAATGTTTTTTTTCAATGGGGGGTGCTGACCACCAATATTTTTTATTAATAGGTGGGAACCATACCCACAAATTTTTTTTTTTAGTGTGTGGTGGGGGGTGCACCTGTGGGGTGGGGAGGGCGGACCTGTAGGTGGGGCTTATGGTGGGCGCAGCCCAGGGGGCCCAGGAAATTTTTTTCGTATGGGGCCCTATGATTTCTGATGGCAGCCCTGTGAGCAGGGATCAGTTCCTTGGGGGTACAAATGAAATAGCACTAAGGGATGCAAGAGCATGCCCCATAGTGTTCACTTACAGAACACTTTTGGCCCAAGGGTTGTGGTTCTCTACACTGAGTGCCTGATCAATAATCTGGTACTCGGTGTAGAGAGCAGTGCCAATAGGCAAAGCTCAGTTGGTCTTTACTGCCTGTCGTAGGGCACATTGTAAGGACAGGACCCTGATGCAGGGTTTGTCTCTTGAAGCTCAATTTCATGCACATGTACATAAAGTGTAAGTATATCAAAGTGGGTTGTGGTTTGCCTATGTACCTCCCCCTGCCCTCCCCTTTTAGAACTAACACAGATATATGGGCCATGTAGCAGGACTCGTACTTCTGTACTTTACAGCAATTAAAAATAGTATGAGGATAAGCAACATATCTTGAAAAGTTGTGAGTGAAGTCACAGTTAACATTCTCCCTACAAGAGTGACCCCAACTCACTTAGGGAGATTCAGTTGGGTGAATAATTTGGCCACTAGAGATCACTGTTTCCCTTAGAGTTTTCAGCTGAAAGCATTGTAGGCTACTACTCTTATATTATCACAAATATACAAATATATTGGGCTCCCTCTGCTGACCAAGCAATGCTTGTACTGAACACTCACATAAAGGAAATAGAAACTTGGACGCTCAGTATATTTAAAAATGTTTTCTTCAAACAAATTTGTAATTTTCTAAGTCCTTATCTAGGACACTATCTACCCAATAATAATCTGTGTCATTGCACTTGAGGTGGGGGCAGCTCTTTCATAAATACAGAAGAAATAATTCTTGTTGATTTTTCACTTTGGTTAATGTCCTTATAAGTGATACAGGATTAATTTAGTATAATCTCTTCTTCTGCCATCTTCCTTCTGGAGTCTCATTTGGGGTAATGTAAGAAAAGACGTTGCATCAAGCCAATCAACCAAAATCATTAATTAAATGTTTGCTCAGACAGATGACCAATGTAGGGATGTGTAAAATAGCCACCCCTAGTATTATTGTCAGGCAGTCCCTCAGTGTTATAGATGCCTAACTGGGTCCTAAAATACAGTTGGGAGGGGTACTTTTTGGTCTTCCTGCTCTAAGATATGCCCTTGTTGTTTCTCACAGGACCAGCAGATGGCACTGTGCTAGAGTATCAAAGGCTCTGAAGCCATGCTTTCAGTGTCCATCTTGTGCTGGCTCTAGCCTGAGCAGGAGGCAGAGCTCGAGTGGAACCTAGACAGGTCAGGTCTAGTCAGAATAGGCTACTCACCCTTATAGATCACTCTAGGAGTGATAGTCAGTCAGATTATTTAGCTGAGCAGCTTGAGGCTCCTACGAGGATTGTAGTGGGATTAAGATCCCAGGGTACTCATTGCCCAGAAGTAGGGACTAAGTGTACAGACCTAGGGTAGATAGATTCCCCTCAGGTTCCACTTAGGGAAAAGGCTGAAAGCTGGGTGTACCTCCTCAAAGCTGCATGTATTGTTCCTATCTCTGAGGAGAGTCATACTGACCAAAGGTGTTGTGAGTACTGTCTATGCACAATGTACTCTATGATCTATCAAATGTTCTGATTTATGTACACTCCACTGAGGATTGTATACTGTGCTCAATAAATCTGTTATTTGGTAAAGTTATAAGAACCACTGGCGCCCAATTCTTTGCACCCTTATTACTGTTACAGTTGCACTTCACCCTGCTTCCACATCGCTGTGAAGGCTCACTCCCTAAGGTTTTAAGTTCTCATCCGGAGCATATGTAATAGGAGTGAAGCTTATAGCTTATATACCTTATGGTAAACAGCAGGTGTTAATGATGCAGTCAGCTAGAAATGGTGCAACATGACATACTCTTCTTTGTCCAGTATTGGCAGTGATTGTCAACCAGTGACTTGGGAGCAACATGTTGCTCAACAACCCCTTGGACGTTGCATATATATATATATATATATATATATATATATATCAATTACCAATGGACCAGCACTCCCTTTTCTTAAAACATAATATTCTTTATTGTTGTCTTGGTATCAAACCGAAGTTTCGGTCCACCTTAGGACCTTGAAAAAGGTCCTAAGGTGGACGGAAACGTCGGTTTGATACCAAGACAACAATAAAGAATATTATGTTTTAAGAAAAGGGAGTGCTGGTCCATTGGTAATTGATACATACATAAAATCACCGTGCACCCCGCCATCAACAGCAGCCATGGAGTGCGGATACTCATTGGAGAAAGTATATATATATATATATATATATATATATTATATATATATATATATATATATATATATATATATATATATATATATATATATATATATACATATATATATATGTATACTGTATATATATATATACGTATATATAAGCAAACTACTGGATAGGTGCACTCAGAAAACAATAGAAATGCCTAGGTGCTGGAACATATATTAAAATCTATAGAGCAAAGAAATCCGCACTCATAGGTCTTTTGTGAAGAAAAAAATGGGTTTATTCAACGTTTCAGGCCCTTCCTGATGACGGCTCGAGTCTAAGAGCCGAAACGTTGAATAAATCCATTTTTTCTTCCCAAAAGACCTATGAGTGGGTTTTATGTCTTATAGAGAAGGCTCTTACAAGTTACTGCCACTCATTAGTTACCCAACACATTAGGGTGGAACTGGACTGTAGTCTTGACTATGAAACTTGATTTTCTAGTTAACTTAAAGGGATACTGTCATAGGAAAAAATACATTTTTCAAAATGAATCAGTTAATAGCGCTGCTCCAGCAGAATTCTGCACTGGAATCCATTTCTCAAAAGAGCAAACAGATTTTTTATATTCAATTTTGAAATCTGACATGGGGCTAGACATATTGTCAATTTCCCAGCTGCCCCAAGTCATGTGACTTGTGCTCTGATAAACTTCAATCACTCTTTACTGCTGTACTGCAAATTGGAGTGATATCACCCCCTCCCTTTCACCCCCCCAGCAGCCTAACAACAGAACAATGGGAAGGTAACCAGTTAACAGCTCCCTAACACAAGATAACAGCTGCCTGGTAGATCTAAGAACAACACTCAATAGTAAAAACCCATGTCCCACTGAGACACATTCAGTTACATTGAGAAGGAAAAACAGCAGCCTGCCAGAAAGCATTTCTCTCCTAAAGTGCAGGCACAAGTCACATGACTGGGGGCAGCTGGGAAATTGACGAAATGTCTAGCCCCATGTCAGATTTCAAAATTGCATATAAAAAAATCTGTTTGCTCTTTTGAGAAACGGATTTCCGTGCAGAATTCTGCTGGAGTAGCGCTATTAACTGATGTGTTTTGGAAAAAAACATGTTTTCTGATGACAGGCGGAGAAACCCTAAAAATGAATATGGCTAGAAATGCCATATTTTACATACTGTTCTTATTGGCTCAGTGTAAAAAATCAGCATCTTATAGTTGTAATGATCTCCAAAGCCTCCAAAGTTTGCCACAGGAGGTTCCCATCTTGGATCTTGTTAGGATTCCGCACAGAAGTTAGAGCGCTCACCTGTTACTCCATAAACCTTTTCAGATGTCTGGTGCTAAACAGCATATAAGGCCCCCTGCTAAGGGCCAGCACAATTGTATGTATAAAGTGATTTTTATTGGCTCATTGCAGACTTCAAAACATGGCAACATTTCGGGCCACCCAGGGCCCTTTATCAAGCCCATCTTGGATCTTGTTAGGATTGTCATTGGCACTGCACATGCTCAGTGGGCTCTGAGCAGCTGTTGAGAAGCTAAGCTTAGGGGTCGTCATTAGTGATGGGGGAATCTGTCCCGTTTTGCTTCGCCACAAAAACTGGCGAAAAATTAGCAAAACGCCAATTTTGATGCCTGTGACAATTCAAAGTTGACACCGGTGCCCCACTAAAGTCAATGGGTGATAATTTATCGTTGGCGGCATCAAAATTGGCGCCGGCGTCGGAACCGTCAAAATGTTTTCTATGCTAGCGAATTTTCACGCCAAATTCACAAATTTATTCGCCGGCGCCGAAACGGGCAAATTTGCGCCTGACGAATAAATTTGCCCATCACTAGTCGTCAAAAATTATCAATATAATATATGTATCAATGTTATATAAGCTGATGTTACAGGTTTGCTGATTATTAAATTCTGATGCTAATTGCACTGGTTTCTGTGCTGCCATGTAGTAATTATCTGTATTAATTACTAATCAGCCTCATATTGTGACATTTCTATTCTATGTGTACTGTATATTGTGAGTGGCTCCCTAAGCTCAGTAAGTGACAGCAGCACAGAGCATGTGCAGAGAATCTAGTCTAGATTTTGGGTGAAAAAACTCAACTGCTATAAAATTCATTAGAATGTAAGGCTTGCAATGAGGAATCCCTTCAATGGACATAATCCTTTAAACCAGATTTTTTATTTATTGTTTACTTTCTAATTTTCTACACAATGAAAAAATATTCAATATATTCAATATAGCAATATTCATTCTGAGCCGCCAACTACAAGTTACAAAATGAAAGTAAAGTTGTTATTGATGAAAGTCCTTGGGCACTTTGGTACCTGTGTTTGGAATTCGGCACTAATTGCTGTATGATTGTATTTGTGACGTTTTAGAGCCCATAAATGTTTTATATCACAGACATAATATGTGTAAATAAATTGCAGTGGCACAAGAAAGGCTGTAATCTAAACAAACTGATATTATAGACAATTAAGGGGGGCTATGTTCGACAGCCTCCCTTGTTATTCAGTATTTCTTATGCAGCTGCCCTATAACACCTGAGGGCATATTTATCAAGGGTCGAATTTCGAATTGAAAATCTTTGAAATTAGAATTGAAAAAGACCAACCAAAATTAAGTCAAAGTTTTTTGTTTTGGTCAAATAGGTCCGTTTTCAATCGAATAGGTCCGAATAGGTGAATTTCAATCGTACAAATCGAAGTAATAGCGCATTCTATCGAATTAGATTTGTGTTTCCCCCCAAAAAATGTTGATTTTTCAAAGTCCACCAATTAACTCCAAAAAGGTTCTAGGAGGTCCCCCGTAGGCTAAAACAGCAATTTGGCAGGTTTTAGATGGCGAATGGTCGAGGTCGAATTTTTAAAAGGACATTACATGATAAATTTTGGTATTCGAATTTTCACTCAAAATTCTAATTTTTTTCATTCAAAAATTAATCTGTCCCCTATTGTGTTCATCTTTCCTTTTCATGCTGTTGAGATACAGAAAGAATGAGATAGGGTAGTGCTAGAACTTCTTGGTACATATGTATTTGGCAACTGAAAATCTAAAAATAATACTTAACTGAATACAGCCCTGTTTCAGCAATACACCATAGTATACAGTATTAATACCAATAAATCATAACGTAGGGGATTGGTAAATAAGTTCCCCTTTTATTTTATAGTCCCCTAAGTTTTGGTCACTAAAGGGTTTCTTAGTTTATAGAAGAGATGAACTCCTTTTCCTGGGTTAAATCATACCCTATAGAGTATATATTGGAGGCCATAATGGTTCACTGGCTTTTTGTCTGGAACTCCCTAATAAGGGGATGGGAGCCACAGTACAACCCCAGCCAAATGCAGGATCCAGCTAGTGGTAAGTTATCTTATCTCCTGGTATAGGTCCCTCTAGCAGTTGCAGATCAGGGCTGTTTAGCTGAGTAGTTGGGGCTCCACCAAGGAGAATTAGAATGACCCAGCTGCATTATTTCCCAGAACAAAGAATCAGTGTGTAGGATTAGGGGGCTAGTTAGTTCCACTTGAGCTCCACTGCCAACAAATATTAAAGGAACAGTAACACCAACAAATGAAAGTGTTTTAAAGTAATGAAAGTATCATGTAGTGTTGCCCTGCAATGGTAGAACTGATCTGTTTGCTTCAGAAACACTACTATAGTTCATATATACAAGCTGCTGTGTAGCCATGGGGGCAGCCATTCAAGCACAGGATACACAGTAGATAACAGATAAGTACTACTATATTTTATATAAACAAGCTGCTGTGTAGCCATGGGGGCAGCCATTCAAGCACAGGATACACAGTAGATAACAGATAAGTACTACTACAGTTTAAAGAAACAAGCTGCTGTGTAGCCATGGGGGCAGCCATTCAAGCACAGGATACACAGTAGATAGCAGATAAGTACTACTATAGTTTATATAAACAAGCTGCTGTGTAGCCATGGTGGCAGCTATTCAAGCACAGAATACACAGTGGATAACAGATAAGTACTACTATATTTTATATAAACAAGTTGCTGTGTAGCCATGGGGGCAGCCATTCAAGCACAGGATACACAGTAGATAACAGATAAGTACTACTATAGTTTATATAAACAAGCTGCTGTGTAGCCATGGGGGCAGCCATTCAAGCACAGGATACACAGTGGATAACAGATAAGTACTACTATAGTTTATATAAACAAGCTGCTGTGTAGCCATGGGGGCAGCCATTCAAGCACAGGATACACAGTAGTAGTGATGGGCGAATTTATTCGACGGGCATGAATTCGCCGCCAGGGAATAAATTCGCAAAACACCTGCGAAAATTCATCCGAAAAAATTTGCCGCCGTCAAAAAGAATGTTCACCGGCGTCGAAAACAGGCGCCGCCGTCAAAAAATCGCAGTTTCGCAAATTTTTCGGCAAAACGAAACGGCGCAAATTCGCCCATCACTACTTAGTAGATAACAGATAAGTATTACTATAGTTTATATAAACAAGCTGCTGTGTAGCCATGGCGGAAATTGAAAAATTGCTATATGGCACAGGTTAAATAGTGGATAACAGTTAACACCATTATGTTCTACAGAGCTTATCTGCTGTGTAACCTGAGCCTTTTCTCCTTTGAATGGCTGTCCCTTTGCTATATTTATATAAACAAAAGTAGTGTTTCTAAAGCAAACACAGCAGTTTTACCAGTGGAGGGCAACACTACATTATAGTTTTATTACTATTACTTTCATTTTTTGATGTTACTGTTCCTTTAACTGTTTGAATGACACCACCAAATGCCATAGTAAAACAGTGAACTGGCAGTAGGCAGTTTTAAGTCAATAAAAAACTTAATACAAAATAAACAATGTACTCCTGGTTCTTACCCAGGAACATGGTCATTAACTTATTTAGTTGTTATTCATTTTATGTTGTACATTTCTTTTAAACTACCAAGAGCTTGTTCCTTTGTTATTGTTAACCATTCTTCGGGGATTTCTGCTGGATTTGCTTGGTAGAGTTTTGCAAAGTCATAATTGAATTGCGCAAGGACGAACTTCCAATAAAGTGAAAATGTTATGCTTCTCTCTGGCAGTATGATCCACTGGGGATAGACAGTTCTATAATCTCTATATGGATGCCATTTTCCTTCTGTGTCTGGATTCCTGAATTTGCCATTAGATAGGATAGCAGTGGAACATATTGTCTTAGAAAGAGCATTATCTGAAAATGTGTATTCAGCTAAACCCTTGGGCCGGTGAGCAGATGCAAAGTGTTCTTGATGGTCATCTCCTCCAGCTTCACAAGGGACATTACAAAATGGGCACTTCTTCCCACATCCAATTACTTTCTTGAATAATTCAATATGAGGTTTTACCAAAAGTTGAGAAAGTAAAACTTCAATGCTTAGTGACTTCATTTCTAATCTGATTTGTTCTTGCATTTCGGCGAGAAGAACATCAATGTTGTGTGAAAACAGCCTGATATCAGCTGTGTTTTGAAAAATTATGACTTTCACGGCATTCTTTGAAATCACCAAGTGTTTGTTTAGAATTGTACGAAACATTTCGAAAAATTCTGTGATACTTTGACTCATTTGCACATTTTTGTCTCTGAGAGCTGACTGTATTTTATTAATGATGGATGAAAGAATTTTTTTAACCAACTGATCCAACCGCTTAGAATTTTTATATTTCTTTTCAATGTACTTCATGATCCACTTTTTCACATATGACTCGTAGTGGACTATATATTCTGAATATTGCTCAAATCTGTTTGTTTCAAGCAGTTCTTTCAGGAGACTGAAATGGAAATGATTCTGGCTGTTGAACCTGATGGTTAAAGAATTGTTCAGAATGTCATCCATTATTTCTTTACCGAGTTGATTGAAAATGTAGTTACAGATCGACGGCTTGAGGCATTGTTGACAGAAAGCTTGAGCTCTGACTTTAGATTCATCTTTCTGATGTAATTTATCCTTAAATATTGAGAAATATTGAGGCTTTAGCCTGTTCATGAGAAGTTTGGGGTCATTATTCATTCCAAAGTCATCATGCATCTTCTGAAACTGAGGGGCTGCTCTTCCTAAAATGTGTAACTTCAGATCAACCTCAAACAACACATTGGGGTAAAGCTTTCTTACTTCCTCATCGTTCAGTTTGTAATTAATCATGTTTAGCAGCTCCTGGCAGTATGTTTCATTGTAATCCTCTCCTGTGTTAATGATATCTGTCACGTAGCTTTGACAATTGTATTCTAATGACTTTGCAATATTACTTAGCTTCTTATAGCAGCCCTTGTTGATTTTTTCAATGACTCCTTTTGGCGAGTACCAAGGAATGGTAACATAGCTCTTATTCATCTCAAAAAGATTCTGTCCATAATCTTTTAGGGATTTTATACTCTGAAGTTTCTCCTGAACAGCGCCATCTTTGTTTTTCATTTCCTTTGTAAGTTGCTCTAAAATTTCGAAGTCAACTCTTTGTTTCTTTAAGCGACCCACCTGTAACTCTGACAAAATTTGATCCCACATGGACTCAAACTCTTTCTTTAATTCTGAGTCACTCAAGTCATGTAATTTTAAGTTTTGGCTTTTCATATGAAGGTTGACTTTCTCTTCAAGAAATTTCTGGCAACACTCCTGAATTTTTTGAACTTCCTGCTTCCCACTATGAATTCGAACAGCTTCCCAACACTTGTTGGATATAATAATTTCCAGGTTCTTTCTGAGACATTTGACATAGCTCAAGAAGTCTGCTCTGTATCTTTCTGCAAGGTACATTCTATTATTTCCTGTCTCTAAAAAATATTTCAACTGTTCTGTCATGTGGGCCTCTTGTCTGTCCAATAGCTTACTTGTTTCATTATTTAGAATTTCTGCCATGATGGATTCTAGTTTACTTTGTGGTTGGTTTTTTATCACATTTTCTTGTTCTGTTACCCATGAATAAACCCTTTTGCGGAAATTCCATTCTAATTCTGAATATTTCGTAGACAATTGCTCATAGGCTTCAGCAACTAGGATATTTCTGAAATTGAAAATGAATGTCTCATATTTCACAGCTTTCCACAAACTTTGTATCCATTCAATGAAAGAGTCAATATTCTGAGGAGGTGGGCACCCGCTTTCTTTCATTAATTCAATCAAACTTTTTTTCAGCTTGAAAATATTTTCACTATACCCAGAGTTTATTGGGGCCATTGGCGGAACACCATGCCAAAGCCCGGGATGTACCAGCTGTGCTTGTCAGGATGATAAGTAATAATATCAGTAAAATTCAAAGACAGATTTATTTTCTCCATTTTTGCCGCAATGCATGTCATGTCATTTAATTCATTTAAAAGTTTGTTCCTAGTTATTCTGTTATTCAGAAAAGCAGACACATCATTCACATTCTGATGCACAAGGAAGCAGTTGCGTTTCCTTCCAACTTCTTTCATTCTAAGAAATGCATGGACTACTATCTGCAAAATGTCTTTCATTTCTGTGATGTTTTCCATGGCCAGGTTAACTATGGTTATATCACTCAATCCAACTACTAGAGTTGCCAGCTCATTGTCATGTTCATAGCTGTCCTCTAAAGAAGCCATTTCGGGAGCCTTTAAACCTTCAGTGTCAATCACCAGAATAAACTCACAACCCAGCTCTTTTTGCAAGTTTTCTTTCACTTTTATCAAAGTAATGAAGGCTCCTCGTGTGCAACGTCCACTGGCCACAGGGAACTGCAGCCCAAACATGGTGTTTAGAAGAGTGGACTTGCCTGTGCTCTGCACTCCCAGCACTGTGATTACTCTCATTCTGCATCTTCCCTCTGTCTTTTTGTTTAGCTCTTTTAGAACATCTGTTATCCATTTTAGAGGGATGTTGGAGGCATCTCCATCTATCAGTTCTAATGGGAAGCCATCCAACAAGAGATCAGCTGCTACTCCTGGTAGTTTACTGAACTGCCTTTCATTTGATTTTATTTGGTTTCCATCAACCATGCAACATTCTGCTTCATAGTACTGGCCCAACTCACGGAGAAAGTGATCAACCCCTAAAGAGCTGTCAGACATTTTATAGTATAATTGATTCAATTCATCTGGATTTTTTGACAATTCATTGAACTTCTCGTTGTGTTCAGCCTGTAATACTGACAGACTATTTCTTGTTATTATCTCCAAGTAAAACTTCATCCATCTTATAAAATATTCCCTTTCCACTGTGTTCATTATCATTAAACAGTTCATATAGTTTCTTATGCTACGAGGTAGCTCACATTGGTATTGTGTCCTGTGTAGATCAAAACATTTTCTTAACAGTCCCCTTTTATAAGTATTAATGTTAGTGCTTCCTTGGTTCTTCATTCTACACAACTCTTTTTCTATTTTGGATAAATCTTTCCACAGATTTCCCTGGAGATACATTGCTTTTCCCTTAAATTCTGATACGTTTTTTATTTCACTTGTGATTGAAATGGCTTTTGTTTTGGCTTTCTGACAGTCCAGAGAATTCTCATCTACTTGGATGCCATGTTTAGAGACTGCAGTAGCCAAATCTTGAATGCTTACAGGAGTCTCATAAAATTTAACAAATATTTGCCGTATTTGCCTGACTAATTCTGTTACATTTCTAATACTGGTTTTCAAAAAGTGAACTTTAGGTTCCTCAGACATTTTCTTCACTATCTCTATTGTTTTCTTATTTGCCTGCTTGTCTTCACTGCTTATGTCAATAATAAAATAGTAATGTGTTTTGTCATCTTTACATGACAAAAGTGATTCATATTCCTTCTCAGATAGATTTTTTGTCAATATAAACACAGCTGATGAAACATTTGTCAAAAATGCAAATTGCCTCCAGTTATTCTTCAAGTCTCCTCGTAAATTGGTGACTGCCAAAGGTTCTTGGAATATTTCTGATTTATTCACACTTCCAGGAAAGAACCAAGAAATTTCCACTAATCCATCGGCAATTCTTTTTTCTACATTTCCACAGTCCATATCATGATTCACAAAAATGTCATAATAATTCTGAGATTGGCAAAGCAGTTGGTTTAGGATTTTAGACTTGGATAAGTTGCACTCCCCCAGTCTGACAAAAGAAAATGTTGGCATACGTACATTCACTAAATTGTCTTCAATAAATCCTCTTACTTCAGCTAATGAGTGAGGTCTCCATCTCTTTACAATACCTCTCATTGGCCACAGCAAGAAGGTACATTCGGTGCCATCACCAGGTGGAAGAATCAAAGGGACAGCAAATTGGCACAAAGACATTTTAGATATGAGTTCCTGCCGTAAAATGTTATCTGAACAATGAAAAACAGCGCAAAGAACATCAAGTGGATGGATGGGATTTTGCAAATTAAAATCCATGCCTTCAGATTTGTCAAATATTAGATCCCATTCATCTCCCTTTCCAGATGATGGCTGGTTTATTGTTGTGTTTCTTGCTCCGCCATCAAGAGCCATGACTTTCTGCAAAAAATACTGAGGAATGTCTTCAAGGGTGTTAAGCTCAGCATTCTTTACAGATTCCAAGCCTATGCTTAGCACATCCTTAAGTGACAATTTGGACTTCCTACAATGCTGCAAGTTCAGTTCTGATAATACTTCTGCAAATGCTTTTTGTCTACCTGGTGATAAAAAAAAAACCATATGGATAAAAATAAATATATTATACATTTTAGTAGTCAATGACATAAAGTCAGAATCCATTTTCATTAGCATACATTTCGGGAAATGCTGATCTCCTCTTACACAATCAATGCCACTATACTTGCAGTAGAAGTGCCTCTCCTAGACAGTCTATTTGTCATTCTGTTAGTTGCCAGTCAGGTAGTTTAGCCGTATCATCATTTTAAATGTCTTATGTCCAGTGGGCCTTGGGGAATAATAGGGTAAACTATGTTGATGGTCACTAAAGAATAATCACTTACTTGGTTTTGTACTGGAAGACCTTTCCTCTTCATAATTGGATTGTTCCTGCACCAAAAATAATTAGTTCCATAAATTACAATTGCTTTTTTATAGTAGTAACACATTACAAATCAATACAGAACTGTATGATTTACTGTTAAATCGATGTATGTCTGTTTATTCCTTCACATTTTGCTGTTGTTTATCATGCCCTGGTATAGGTCTGCAGTAAAAGCATATTAAGCTTGGAAGGGGGTCAAGCCCATACAATTATTTCACAAATGAACATTTCAATTTACTTATCCAGAATTATCCATTTTTGATTAATCATCTTAACCAGCACCATAGACTTACAGGTGCATTATCTGTGTATAGATCCAGGTCACATTCATCAATATGTTTGTTCTGCTGATGTTCAGAAAAAGCATGAAGAGTCAGTCCCTCAGGATTCCTTAATTGGGAACCTAATTAGAAATGAAATTAGATCACTAAAATGTGTATATATATATATATATATATACATACTACACAAGTTAACCCCAGCACTATATATACACTTTGAGAAAGACCTTAGGATAGGCCAAAACGTCTGTAGCTCTGTAATAAAATATTTTTTATATTTAAAAAGACCCGACAGAGCAGATCTCTTTGCATTGAGATATATATATATATATATATATATATATATTATTAATTTTATGACTTAATTTTAATTTTATATAATTAACACACAAAGGAATGAGAAATAATTGTATTTATAACATTATATAGAAACAATAATTAAGTTCATTTATATTCCTTACAACAGGTTGAGGTGCTACAGTACAAGATCAACACAACCTGAAAGACAAGGTCCCATAGGGTCATTTATCATACGTGGTTTACATTAATGTAGTATGGTGGCTTACCAATTTTATTATCATAACTTTGTAACTAAAAACCCCTGTTTTTGTAAATACATGCATTTGCATAGATATTGGATTACTTATGAGACAGGGGACCAGGGAATGTGCATTGATCAACCCCCCTTATTTTGTCTACTTTATCATCAAGTGAGAGGGGTATAGATTATATCTAGATCCATGCACTTACCTGCTGCTGCTGGAGCAATGGCTTCTGCAGTCTGCAGCCCTGTATTTAGTATGTGCCATAGGCAACTAGTCACACCTTGCTTTGTGGTGGTTATGCCTGAATGATGGACAAGCTTGGCGTTGTCAAATGGATGTGCCCACATGCCACCTCCAATCTACACCCATGAATACATTTGTTGAGCTGTATTTATAGGAAATGCATTGGTCCTTATGATCCTGTGCTTTTTAAATGAGGCCCCATGGCCATAAAAGAAATACCAGACCAGTGGGACCCAAATCACCCAATGGGGATGCTAATAAATGCAACATTTCATGATAAAGTGCATGTTTTACCTGTGTCTGCCTTTATCTGTTTAGCAAATTTCTATCAATAATTCTATTTATGTCTGTCATCTCTAATCATCTGGTGAAATTGATCTTTGCAACCTTTTAAAATATATTATATAAATATAATATTAGCCTATTGAATTACAAATACTCACTGCGAAAATGATCTAGGGCTTGCTTTTCCTCTCGTTCTTTTTCATTTACTGCCTTAAAAGGTCGCTGTCAATGAAATTACACTTTATATAAATTTGCTCATAAATATTAAAAAGCTTAGTTTTTAATATTCTGTACCCTTGTGAACACCCCAGAACTACTGGCAAAGCAGCATACAGCTTGAAGAAAAATATGGGCAATGTGTATACACCATCAATGTGTGATAAAAAACAATACTCATGTAAAAGCATCATTTCTGTATTTATTTTAGTGCTCTCTCTATGGGGCGCATTTGCGTTTTTATGACAAATTTTCACAAAAAAGACAATTCGCAGCCACGTCACCTATTTACTCATAGTTAGAGTAAGACACACTTCGATAGAGGAAAAACCTCAGCACTATAGAACTTTCACGTCATTTCACCAGGCAAATTGACCAGCTATTTCTGTTCTCCACAAAGGCCTTGCCTAAGGAACAACTATTTTTATATAGATGAATACTCTTGATATAAAGACAGGTCAAATAGAAATTTCCACTTTTCCATCTTACCTACATAGGCTTTAGGACTCGCCTCATGCCACTCCAGCTAAAAACGTATCTGGAGATCCTAGCTAAGGTCAACTTTAGTTGCAGCGCACTAGTGGTTAAACTAAGGAACCAAGAATTTAACCATAACACACAAAACTCAGTTTCCAAGCCAGAGACTGACTTTTAAAGCCCAAATACACCAGTGCACTAATATGAACAGCAGCCTTGAGGAGGTCTTACTTCCAGGATACCTTAACAAAGGTCTTCCCAAACTGTGGGGCTGAGTCTTTGTTGGAGAAACCAAGTTAGGAGAAATGTGTGTAGAATGTCCTAAGAATCTTCTGGAAGCCCAGCTTGTCAGTTAGAGTGAGATTGGGGGTGAACAGAATTTCTCTACCCTAGGGGGCCGATTCATCAAGGGTCGAATATCGAGGGTTAATTAACCCACGATATTCGACTAGGAGCTAAAATCCTTCGACTTTGAATATCGAAGTCGAAGGATTTAGCGCAAATGCTACGATCGAACGATTGAAGGATCATTCCTTCGATTGAATGATTAAATCCTTCGAATCGAGCGATTCGAAGGATTTAAATCCAACGATCGAAGGAATATCCTTCGATCAAAAAAACTTAGGCAAGCCTATGGGGACCTTCCCCATAGGCTAACATTGACTTCGGTAGCTTTTAGCTGCCGAAGTAGGGGGTCAAAGTTTTTTTTAAAGAGGCAGTACTTCGACTATCGAATGGTCGAATAGTCGAACGATTGTTAGTTCGAATCCTTCGATTCGAAGTCGTAGTCGTAGTCGTAGTCGAAGTAGCCCATTCGATGGTCGAAGTAGCCCAAAAAACACTTCGAAATTCGAAGTTTTTTTACTTCGAATCCTTCACTCGAGCTTGATGAATCGGCCCCTAGGTGTCTCTGGAATTATGACACAAACTGATGAAAACTAACATTAAAACGTGTGCATGATTTAAGGGAACACACCTTTTCTGTGCTTTTCATATTGCACTTGCATTCATACAGTAAATGAGCTCTGCTACCTCTACTGTGTACAATGCTTAAATCCTCCCCTGTGCATAGATCATATCATAGTTCCACAAACTTACTGATGGTGCAGTAGGACAAGTCTCACTCTTGACACAGGAGACCCGGCTTGGTAGTGCAGGCTTTGGAGGAAGATGCCTTTCATTCATTGTCTTGACTTTCTGATCAGATGGAAACTCTTGTGAAAGAGAAGATGTACATAATTAGAGAAGTGATGTCTGGTCAGAACTGAGCATTTCTTTCCTACAGTGCTGTCAGCTCAAAAACTGCAATGCGCAGATGAGATTTTGGGCACCAAGCTCCACCCAAGGAAAACTCCAAGTTCATCCATAGCATAAATTCTTATAGATCTGAGTTGAAACAGTGGCTGTCGTTTCTGATTCTAGTAGCGGGGAAGTATAAAGGACACCCAATTCCACCTACATTGTAACAGCTCTTACATCTCTGTGCTCCCATGTTTACCTCATATCATGGTTGTGCCTGGTATGTATATGTTTTATACTCATTGGTGCTTTATTTATTGTTTTCCTTCATGATCTGTTTTTTAATCAAAAATCTCACCAGTTTTTGGGTGGCAAGTTTTATTTTAACTTTACCAATCATGGGGAAAAACAAGAGGTTTACATTTTTAAAAAAGAATATCTAATTCACATATTGTTCAATTCAAAAATTATTAAAAAATACTCACTCTGGGAATTTTCTTGGACACCATTCCATTCAAGATCCTTAGCGATCTTTGTCTTTGAAGGCTGCTGTGTAGTAAATGAGAGTGCTTATTTATACTTACAGATATAACAATGCTGATTTTGAAAGACAAATCTATAGTTAAAAGTTGAAAGTTAAATATATCATGCCTTGTGCCTTGTGGGTGAGACCATTGTTCTGTAGCACAATATAACACATGGTGCATGGTCAATCTCAATAAAGAACTACTGGCAATAGTTCCAATGATGTTCAACACAAAGGTTATTCTACTGAAAGTTTTGGTTGGACCTCTTTATAAAGAATTCCTTTAAGTTATACCCCCTCAAATCTAACCTTTAGGCTGACCAACCCAACACCCTTGGCTAGAGGAAAAACCTCAGCACTTCAAATCATTTCACAAGGCAAATTGACCAGCTATTTCTGTTCTCCACCCAGGCCTTGGCTAAAGAACTACTTTCTTCTGAGTTTACAAGATGAATACTCTTCATATCAAGACAGGTCAAATAGAAATCTTCACTTTTCCATATTCCCTTCATAGGCTCTAAGCTTTAGAACTCACCACATGCCCCTCCAGCTAAAAACTTATCTGGAGATCCTAGCTAAGGTCAACTTTAGTTGCAGCCCACTAGTGGTTAAACTAAGGAACCAAGAATTTAACCATAACACACAAAACTCAGTTTCCAAGCCAGAGACTGACTTTTAAAGCCCAAATACACCAGTGCACTAGTATGAACACCAGCCTTGAGGAGGACTTATTTCCAGGATCCCTTAACACAGGGCTTCCCAAACAGTGGGGTTTAGTCTTTGTTGGAGAAGCCAAGTTAGGAGAAATTTGGGTAGAATGTCCTTAGAATTTCTTCGAAGCCCAGCTTGTGAGTTAGGGTGAGATTGGGGGTGAACAGCATTTCTCTGCCCTAGGTGTCTCTGGAATTATGACACAAACTGATGAAAACTAACATTAAAACTTGTTCATGATTTAAGGGAACACACCTTTCTGTGCTTTTCATATTGCACTTGCATTCATAAATGAGCTCTGCTATCTCTACTGTGTACAATGCTTAAATCCCCCCCTGTGCATAGATCATATCATAGTTCCACAAACTTACTGATGGTGCAGGTGGACAAGTCTCACTCTTGACACTGGAGACCCGGCTTGGTAGTGCAGGCTTTGGAGGAAGATGCCTTTCATTCATTGTCTTGACTTTCTGATCAGATGGAAACTCTAGTGAAGATGTACATAATTAGTGATTTCTGGTCAGATGTCTGGTCAGAACTGAGCATTTCTTTCCTACAGGGCTATCAGCTTACAAACTGCAATGAGACTTTGGGCACCAAGGTCCACCCAAAAAAAAAACCAAGTTCATCCATATCATAACTTCTTATTTAACTGAGTTGAAATGGTGGCTGTCATTTCTGATTCTAGTAGTGGGGAAGTATAAAGGACACCCAATTCCACCTACATTGTTACAGCTCTTACATCTCTGTGCTCCCATGGTTACCTCATATCGAGGTTGTGCCTGGTATATATATGTTTTATACTCATTGGTGCTTTATTTATTGTTTTCCTTCATGATTTGTTTTTTAAACAAAAATCTCACCAGTTTTTAGGAGGCAAGTTTTATTTTAACTTTACCAATCATGGGGAAAAACGAGAGGTTTACATTTAAAAAAAAAATAAAATCTAATCCACATATTGTTCAACTCAAAAATTATTAAAAATACTTACTTTGAGAATTTTCTTGGGCACCATTCCATTCAAGATCCTTAGCCATCTTTGTCTTTGAAGGCTGCTGTGTAATACACAAGAGTGCTTATTTATACTTACAGATATAACAATGCTGATTTTGAAAGACAAAGCTATACAGCGTAGTTTAAAGTTGAAAGTAAAATATATCATGCCTTTTGGGTGGGGCCACTGTTCTGTAGTACCATATACAACATGGTGCATGGTCAATGAAGAACTACTGGTAATAGTTCCAATGATGTTCAACACAAAGGTAGAGACCACAATTGGAAGGACCATTGCCTGACCCATACCCACTGATCCCTAAACTAACCTGACCCGCACCCACCACACAACACATCCCCTTACCCAGAGCCTCTACCCCCACTTGGACCCTATAAGTAAAACTTACCTTCCAACCTTGAACCCTCAAAACCGGGAAGTGACATCACTCTAAAAAGATTGCCTTCGTGGGCGGAAGGGACCAATCCCGTACATTTGCCAGGTACTACCAAGAACCCGACCGCTTTTTTGAGTAATCCGCGGGTACACGACCCGGTGCAGGACTAGTAAAATGTAGCTATTGATCGATATTATCAGGGCACACAATGTGTAGACTTACTGGTGATATAGATGAACTAGATTCACTCTTAACTGTAGTTGACTTTACTGCTATTGATGGCCGTGGAAGATGTGACCTTTGAATAACATTTCTGCTTTTCAGTTCAGACTGACGGTCTTAAAGGGGACAAAGGAAAATCATTAGAACATGTTTAAATCGTCAAGATAAAAGTCACGGAAATCTAGCTTGAGTTATAGTTCTCTGTGTATCAGTATCACATGTCAGTACATCATGTAAATGTAGATATTTAGATATAAAGATGTAAAGAACTCACATCTGGGGATATCCAAAGGCTGTTGAGATATTTCCTCTGAATGGGATTGCTGCAAATAACAAGCATGAGCTCTTAGTTGCTTTGTATATTGTTAATATTATTTTATAGTCAGGTATTTGATTTATTGTAAGAATTTGTAAGGTATTGACATAAGTGGAACTTTACCTTCTCCTTGTAAGGGTCCAGAAACTCTCATGCAAATGCTCACCATGTGCAAGGGAGCGATAGGTGGGTGGGTGGTGGAGTTTGACCAAGTATAAATATACAAAGATTTTTTTTTTTGATTAGGGCAGATAAGAGACCTTGCTACTTGAGCCTTTAAAGGAGAACTAGCTCCCCCTACCAAAAGCCCCCTAAAATTTCTGGCATATTGCCCCCCCTCCACTATCTCACCTTGCGATGTGCATTAGTATAAAAAAAACTAAAAAAATTCTGACCCGTAAATGCATTTAAGGGTCAGATTTTTTTAAAGGTTTTTTTTTGATTAATGCACATTGAGGCCGGGGAGGGAGAGGGGGGGCAATGCCAGGAAGTTAAGGGGGGCTTTTTTTAAGGGGGGGTTAGTTCTCCTTTAGTTTAGTTCAATGGCTAAAGATCTAGTAACCCGTAGCAACCAATCAGCATGCAGCATATACTTGTCAGCTTTTTTTTTTAAAAAGAAACATCTGATTGGGTCCTATGGGTAACTAAGCCTGGGCAAGCTGCGACTATCCATTCTAAAGAAAAGGGAGTTACGTTATGGTGGCACAGTGTAATATTTACAGAATGGCTGAGGCAACAGAATAGCAATCTCATCCTCAACGGTCAGTATTCCATCTCTTGAATCCCTTTTCTGTCTAATCAGAGGCTAATTCTTTTGTTTTCTCTTTTGTAATGAATTACTGGTCCATCTACCAGCTCTTGGGATGGCCAAGCTTTGATTGTTCCGCAATTGACTGTGCGATCTCGAGTTTTGTTAGTGTAGTTCTCCTCATTAACCCATCAACAAGAGCATAGGATATGGGCTGATGTGATTGGGTATATGAAAAACAACCAATAAAGGGTTTTATAAGCAAAACTACAGTAGGAACCCTCCAGACAAACAGAGAAACACCACAATTCCAATGGTTTTTTTCCAGTATTAAGCACAAATAAGAAGGAACAATCCCTAGTGCACTTTCTATTTCCCAAATTGAAAAAACTCACCTTGATGTTCA
This sequence comes from Xenopus laevis, assembly GCF_017654675.1. Lineage (NCBI taxonomy): Eukaryota > Metazoa > Chordata > Amphibia > Anura > Pipidae > Xenopus > Xenopus laevis. The sequence goes on along the minus strand of NC_054388.1, from coordinate 112,567,182 downwards.
TGTTTTCTGGGCTGTTTGAATGGAGTGGAGACTGGGTTTCTTGGAATCTTCCATCTTTCTGTTTCTGGCTATTGCTTTCAGTGGTATCTGGTTTGATGCTCATGCTATTAATTCTTCTTATCATTCCCTTGACATAGTTACCTTTGGCTTCCTCTTCTCCATTACTACCTATTTTGAAACAGATTAAACAACAACATTTTTTATGAATGTTTTTATTAGAAAACTTAATAATGTTCCTCTGTCTCATATAAGATATGATGTTATGTTACAAATGTTCTGCATACTAAGAACATATTTAAACTAGGGGAAATAATAAACTGGATATTTCTAACCATAGTTTAGTCACCATAAAGAATAAGAGGTGGAAGGCACTGACATACAAGTAGATTGTTCCTGCTTCAAATACCTTCCAGCAAAGCCAGCAGCTCCCCTGCTACAGGAAACAACAAGTGACCCGCACAAACTTTTGAATAAAAAGTATTAAAGGATAAGTAAAGCTTTAAAATAAGCGAATGTAAAATTGATACGGGGGCTATTCTAAGACATTTTGCAATGTACATTCATTATTTATTTATTTTGTATTTCAAGATATTATGGGATACATGTGCTGTTAATATGAATGAATTTTGTTACAACAGCGCCACCTGCTGGTCAGTTTCCCACCAGTCTGACCACCAAGTAGTCAAGCAAGTTGTCAGGAGAAAGAAAGAGGCTGCTCTGATGTTCTTCTGCTTAGGTATAAAATGAGAAACCTCTCTGAAATCTTTCCTAAGCAGAAGAACATCAGAGCAGCCTCTTTCATTCTCCTGACAACTTCCTTGACTATCCTTGATCTGGACAGTTTTATTTTCATGATAGTACCCCTTTAATAGTTGGAGGTTCACATATTGAACACTTTCTGCATTGCCATTGACCTCCTTTCTCTACCATGAGTCTAGATTTTAAGGCTGGAGCAGAGGAGCTCATCTTAGCATTATTCTGGTTGAAGACTGGGAAAAGTAGGCATGGCAGTTTGAAGAACTGTTGTTAAAGTACATTTTCCATCATACCTGGTCCTTAGTAAACCTGTTCTATCAGAGTATAGAAAAGCTTTAGAAAATACTCACTTTCAGAAGTTATGGGATTGTGTTGGTCTTCTGGAAAATGGTTTTGCTGGAAAATATTTGACAAGAATAATGATACAAGGGGAAAACAGTTTATTGAAAGATGTTTTTACATTCAATTTAATGAACTTGCCATCTACTATATTAATATATAAGTATGGGATCTGTTATCCAGAATACTCAGGACAGTTTTCCGGATAACGGATCTTTCTGTAATTTGGATATTCATACCTTAAGTCTACTAGAAAAATCATATAAACATTAAATAAACAAAAAAACTGTCTAGTTCTACCTTCAATATGCATTAATTGTATCTTAGTTTGGATCGAGACTAAGGTAGTGTTTTATTATTACAGAGAAAAAGGAAATCATTTTTAAAAATGTGGATTATTTGGAGAAAAAGGAGTCTAAGGGAGCCATTCTGGATAACAGGATCCCATACCTGTACAGAACATTGTCAGCTGAGATGTCCAGATGAGAGAAAATACTGCGAGAGATTAAAGAGATTAAAGTACAGTTATGGGACCTGTTATCCAGAATGGCCGGGAACTGGGATTTTCTGGATAAGGGATCTTTCTGTAATTTGGATCTCCAAATCTTAAATCTATTAAAAATTAATTAATTAGGTCCGGTAGGATTGTTCTGACTACAGTAATGATTAATTATATCTTAGTTAGGGTGAAGTTCAAGATACTGTTTTGATATTATTGAGAAAATGTTTCCACATTTTTAATTATTTGTTTAAAATGGAGTCTATGGACAATAACAGTCCTGTAATTTGAAGCTTTCTGTATAATAGGTTTTCACATAATGAATCCCATACCTGTAGTAAATGAACAGAGTATCAATCATCAGCATTAAAATGAGAACTTACATTTGAAGGATTTCCAGCATCCCTCTCTGCCTGGAATTCTGACATTTCCCTTTTTCTTCATTTAATATTCCAAACCTGTAACATTGTATGAATACATGAAAAGGATAAAGCTGTTTTAGAGACCAGGGTAAGAGTTGAGTTAGTATATGGTTATTCTGGTCTACTTCCTACCCAAAAACTATACAAATCATAACTGACAAGGTTCGTTTTTGGATAGTTTTGGATAGGGTGAGCAGATCCAACAACTCTTTCTCATAAATACACCCTTTATTTTTTTAATTTCACAGTAATATGACCAATGGAAGCATCTAGTGGCATTTTTTTGGTGATAAGAAATGAGAATGTTTAGATACCTCTTTATGGAACAGCCACAATGTCATTGAACTCCTTTAATCAGGTTCTAATTCTAAAAGTCAGTCACCAGGACAAGTATGTGGTACTAATCACTAATGAGGGAGAATAAATTTGCCTGGCGCAAATTCGCGGCAAAATTCCACGTTATGTCGCTGCAAATAAATTCACAATAAATCTGAAAAAAATGTGGTCGCCCGTCGGAAAACTGTTGCACGTCAACATTATTCATATGCCCATTGACTCTAATGTTCGCATCAAAATTGACGTGGGCATTAGAATTGACACAGTTTCGCTCAAATTTCACGGGAAATTTGTGAATTTTTCAGAGAAATGGGACAAATTCGCCCATCACTGTTAATCACCTTTGATACATTTATATTGGGATACATTTCTTCTAGACTGGACTCTGGGGAATAGGAGGCTGTTTGGCAAAACACATCTTTGGTCTGGCCAGTCCTACACTCACTTTCATCCGATGAATTTCGTTAAAAAAAATCGTTATTTCAGGAAATGCAACTTGCTTTTCAAGGTTAAAACTCTAAAATGCTTGCCCTTCCAACTTTCTCTCCCTTCAAAGCTACCATTTTGAATCCAGTATCTGCTCTGCCACAAACCACTAACAAGCCTACCCTGACAATTTTTTAACCACAGATTATTCTTTCTCAGCTACCTTTCTTTAGCTTTCAATTTACTTATTCCCTTAGTGTAGAGTTTAGTGCCTAGAAAGGCAGTGGATTGTTAGCATTGTTGCCTTGCTTGCAGCGTTGGGGTCCTAAGGTTTGATTCCAACCAAGGCACTCTTTATAAATAGTTTTGGAGGTTCTCCCTGTGTCTTTTCTCCCAGATTTAAAATCAAAGAAGCATGTAAATTTACTCCTGATGGAATGTGATAAGGACCATAGATAGTTAGCTCCAATGAGGCAGTCTTGGTGTGTTTCTGTTTTTACGCTTTACATACTGTATGAGCTCAATTCTTTGTGTGATACATTTTTATAGTACCTTGCAGAACCTCTGACATTAGCCAGCACATTAGTTATGTCAACTAACCCTGTAACCTATAAAGTAATAAAACAGGGTAAAAATTAGTATACATAGTAAGATAAAGATGAGCTTATCCAGGCCTGGATTTGTGGAGAGGCCACAAAGACCCGGGTCTATGGTGGCAAAATTTTAGGGGCGGCATGTTGCCCAGCCACATTTTAAGCTGCACTGGGGACGCACAGGTCCACAGTGGTCTGGCACATGCATATGTGAGCTTGCGGGGGGGGGGGCATGAGCATGAAGGCAGATGGGGTGGGCTATAGACTAAGTGGCCTCAGGGTGCTGCTGAGGGAAATCCGGCCCTGAGCTTGTCTACATATCAGATACTGTATACAGGGCAGAACCAAAAATAACTTCATTTTGTCAGAAGGTCTATTCCATTAGCCAAACATGTTAATTAGTATGATGAATATTCTATAAAATGTTGTTAATTTCTTGTTGCATTATAACACTGTCATATAGTACCCAGTTGCATGCTACACAGTGCACTCACTACAGTACTTAGTATCACCATTATTCACCCTAGTTACCATATTGCACTTATCTACTCAATCGTCCAATGGGCCAACCAGTTTGGATTCCTTGAAGGCACCTATCTATCTTAATTCCATTCCTACCACTGGCCCCATCCACTGTTTTCTCTTTATGGTAGTTGTTAGCTTGCTGAAACGATCATAATTGCCTTCATTTGTTTCTGTGACAACCATACAAGTATAAATGACAAGACATATAAATGACAGGGAGAATTTTGGGCATTTTGTGATCTGATCATCAAGCTGGAAACTGCTCAGGCGACATCACACCTAGAACTGTCCCATGTGCCATTATCCAAAATAATAGAAACCTGCCATATAAAGAGAGAAAAGTGCAAACCCCAGTACAATGACATGCAATTGTTTAAATGTGTCACCACCAGGAAGTGAATCAGGGAAACAAAAATGAAAAAGAAAAATTCCCCCTTAAACTAAAAATACTGTTTACTTTGTACCATCTGTACACAAGAAACAGGAAAAACACGTTTAAACAAACCAAAAGGAAGGGTGAGCGAAGGAATGTAAAAACCTACAGTAGTTGTACCAATGTTATGAATGCTAGAATTCTGTTTTTCTGCTCGAAATGCAATCATGAAACGTCCTACTGAAATGAATGGGGATCGTCTGTTGTCATGCAGTTATTAATACATTAATGGAGGTGATCTCAAGACCAGTAGAATCACACTGTGGTCACACCACCTCTTACTGGTCTTTTGCTGGTTTTTCCAATCAGTCTTATTTTTCAGTACAGAACTAATTCAGTAGTTCAATACAAATTATTTCTCTTTAAGAGTTATAAAGTCAAACATAGACATTTCCATAAGGGAAGCAGATATAATTCTAGCTGAAAACAATGTTTTTAAGTTATGTTGCAGAAGTCAGCTCTCCTCCAGCCTACATATTATTTTCCCTTTTATGATTCTCCTTCAAGGGTGTGTCAGCCAGAGAACATGAAAGGAATGGGTCCTCACTCGGGAGTGGAGCTGCCTACTGATACCATGTTCTATGCCGGGGGTCCTCAAACTTTTTTCACCCGTGAGCTGCTTTCAGATGTAAAAAGAGTTGAGGAGCAACACAAGCATGGAAAATGTTCCTGGGTGGCACAAAATAAGGGCTGTGATTGGCCATTTAGAAGCCTGTATGTGGACTGGCAGCCTACAGGAGACTCTGTTTGGCAGTACAAGTGGCTCTATGAAACCAAAACTTGCCTCCAAGCCTGAAATTAAAAAATAAGCATCTTCTTTGAGGCCACTGGGAGCAACATCCAAAGGGTTGGTGAATAACATGTAGAGCTCGCAAGCCACTGGTTGGGGATTAACGTTCCATGAAGTCAGAACAAATTGAACAGTGAGTAGCAAAGGACAGACTTCTACAGGTATTGTAACCATTATCCTGAAATCTGGAAAGCTCCAAATTATAAGAAGGCCAACCCCCAAAGATTCAAATTCAACAGCAAACAGTAACGTGTAGCGACTTCCAGAATGGGTTATACAGCGTTACAGTTGTACTGATACAAATCCCTCCCTGTATAGCATTACAACACTATATTGGGCTAATGAAAGAAATAAAACATTATCATTAACCTACCTCTCATACAATCAGAATGTGTGGCAGCTCAGTCCGTAGTTACTTGTCGAGCTGCAGGTAAATCAGGAAATGGCAGATGCTAGCTGACAGTCACGCTACACACAAGAGCTGAAGAGCAGGAAATCAGATAAGCAAAAAATATTTGGACTTTCCACAAACTAACATTTACTGTTCTCCAAGGTACGACAAACACCTAATACATTTGTTTTTTGTTGTTGCAATTTTTATTTGTACAGGTATAGAACCTGTTAACCAGAATGCGTGGGACCTGGGGTTTTCCAGATAACAGATCTTTCCATAATTTGGATCTTCATACCTTAAGTCTACTAAAAAATCATGCATACATGGGAGGCCTTATTTATCAAAATGATTTAATTAAAAAAAGTCAAACCAAACTAAAATCCGTGATTGGACCTAATTTAGTATTAAAAAAGCTTGATTTCATCGGATTGGGGAAAAACTCGATAACATCGAGCGAAAAACTGAATCTTACTTTTTTTGTCAGAGTTTTTTTATGAGTCACTCCATTTTTTGGGGCTTTTTCCTGAAACGCCAGAAGTTTAAAGATTATTTTTCCGACTATTTTTGGACTTTTAGGGCTAATTTCAGTGCAGACAACAGAAACTTTCAAATAGGATAGGGATCTCTCCCATTGACTTATATAAAGGTATGGGATCAGTTATGCAGAATGCTTGGGACCTGGGGTTTTCTGGATAATGGATCTTTTTGTAATTTGGATCTTCATACCTAAAGTCTACTAGAAAACCATGTAAATATTAAATAAACCCAATAGGCTGGTTTTGCTTCCAATAAGGATTAATTATATCTTAGTTGGGATCAAGTACAAGTTACTGTTTTATTATTACACAGAAAAAGGAAATTATTTTTAAAAATAGAGTCTATGGGTGACTGCCTTTCTGTAATTCTGAGCTTTTTAGATAAGGAGTTTGCCAGATAACGGATCCCATACCTGTACTACCTTGGCATGTTTGAGATGCCAGATTTTCTGATTCTGCCTTTTTCCATCCTCGGGGTATAATAAATCCTAAAAAATTTTGTTTTTTTTCACTAAAAAGTTGGATTTTATAGTAAAAAAAACCTTGATTTTTCGAGTTTTTGGCATTCTGACTTTAATAAATAACCCCTAAATAAACTTAACAGGTTGGTTTTGCTTCCAATAAGGATTAATTATATTTTAGTTGGGATCAGGTACAAGTTACTGTTTTATTATTACACTGAAAAAATCATTCGGTAATTCTGAACTTTTTGGATAACAGGTTTCCAGGTATAACAGGTCCCATACCTGTATTATATTCTTCAAGCCTTACTAATGCATAAAACTAAACCTGTTGTGCAATAGACTCTGACAGTATCACATATTTGATTAGTCAAGGAAAAGCAGTCCCCTGTTTACTATCCAGACTGCCAATAAGGCTGAAACTAATTATCAATGAATAGCAGGGGAAGAAATTGAAATAGAGTTATGAATGTGTGAAGTCCACATGACACCATATAGAACAACGGATTGCATAAAAGTGAAAGTAAAAGGCTTGGGACCTGGGGCTTTCCAGATAACAGATCTTTCCATAATTTGGATCTTCAAACTTAAAGGGATCCTGTCATGGGAAAACATGTTTTTTTCAAAACACATCAGTTAATAGTGCTACTCCAGCAGAATTCTGCACTGAAATCCATTTCTCAAAAGAGCAAACAGATTTTTTTATATTCAGTTTTGAAATCTGACATGGGGCTAGACATTTTGTCCATTTCCCAGCTGCCCCCAGTCATGTGACTTGTGCCTGCACTTTAGGAGAGAAATGCTTTTTGGCAGGCTGCTGTTTTTCCTTCTCAATGTAACTGAATGTGTCTCAGTGAGACATGGGTTTTTACTATTGAGTGTTGTTCTTAGATCTACCAGGCAGCTGTTATCTTGTGTTAGGGAGCTGCTATCTGGTTATCTTCCCATTGTTCTTATGTTTGGCTGCTCGGGCGGGTAAGGGAGGGGGGTGATATCACTCCAACTTGCAGTACAGCAGTAAAGAGTGATTGAAGTTTATCAGAGCACAAGTCACATGACTTGGGGCAGCTGGGAAATTGACAATATGTCTAGCCCCATGTCAGATTTGTAAAGAGTCTATAGGCATTTCTTCATGGTGAATTGTGGCAAAATATTTCCCTCATCCCTTACTTGCCAATAGTTTCATTGTACATCTGGACATTCTAATGGATGTAAGCCTCATGAGAACAAGGGAACTCAGGTGTTGCCTGGATGTTAGGGAAAGAAGCGGATTCGTCACTTTAAAAAACATGATACTGTATATTTGCATATATTGTTGAAACAACATTACCTTGGTTTGTGGTTCAGTTTACCTACATTGTTTTTGATAATGTGCAGAGCATTTTCACCAATTCATCAATTCAAAGTTCTTCACTCATGATTCATTATTCATTATCTCATCATAATATTTAATTGCTTTTTATATGATCACTGGACTTTATTATGATTATCAAATGATACACTTATGTTATCACAGATTATCATAAAAATGATGAACTTTTAATTTTTAATAGACTACAAAGCTTTATTATTATGAATTGAGGTGGAAGTACAGACATAGGGTTCATTTTCCAGAAATACTTGTGACCTTGGGGCTTTCCAGGTAACATTGGAATTTGGATCAAGGTAAACATAAGTCTACATTGATGATTTTAGATAATCGATGAGCACCAGATGATTTTTTTGAGAGGATATACTTACTTATACGTATCATTGTTTTATATTCCTGGTATCCCTTCTAATTTTTTTTTAAAAAAAAGTCTACAATTATACAGCACTATACAAATAAACATAACATTTTTAGAACAAAGAAGTAATCATAAATAGAGATGGCGCGAACTGTTCGCCGGCGAACTTGTTCGCGCGAACATCGGGTGTTCGCGCCTGCCGGAAGTTCGCGAACGTCGCGCGACGTTCGCCATTTTGGGTTCGCCATTGTTGGCGCTTTTTTTTGCCCTCTCACCCCAGACCAGCAGGTACATGGCAGCCAATCAGGAATCTCTCCCCTGGACCACTCCCCTTCCCTATAAAAACCGAAGCCCTGCAGCGTTTTTTCACTCTGCCTGTGTGTGCTGAAGAGATAGTGTAGGGAGAGAGCTGCTGCCTGTTAGTGATTTCAGGGACAGTTGAAAGTTTGCTGGCTAGTAATCGTTTTGATACTGCTCTGTTATTGGAGGGACAGAAGTCTGCAGGGGTTTGAGGGACATTTAAGCTTAGGTAGCTTTGCTGGCTAGTAATCTACCTTCTACTGCAGTGCTCTGTATGTAGCTGCAGTGGGCAGCTGTCCTGCTTCTGATCTCATCTGCTGACTGCTGCAATAACAGTAGTCCTTGTAAGGACTGCTTTTATTTATTTTTTTGTTGTTTTACTACTACTACTACTACTACTACTATAAGAGCCCAGTGCTATTAGTCTAGCAGTGTTGGGGAGTGGGACTGGTGTGCTAATCTGCTGCTCCTAGTAGTTCAGCAGCACCAACTTTAATTTTTTTTTTTTAATATTCATTTTTTTTTTATTTTACTTTTTTTTATTTTACTACCGCTGTAGTAGTGTATAAGTTGACCTTTTAGGCATTATTTGCCCTGTAGGCATTTTTTGCCCAGTGTGTTATTCAACCAACTGCCATCTAGCTGTGTGACCTTGTTCACATTCTGTCTAAATATCCATAATATTACCGTCTCCAGAAAAAACACCGGAGTGTCTTTTTTCAAGCAGCCATAATATATTTTACGTAATCCGTATCCATCGCTGTAGTAGTGTATAAGTTGACCTTTTAGGCATTATTTGCCCTGTAGGCATTTTTTGCCCAGTGTGTTATTCAACCAACTGCCATCTAGCTGTGTGACCTTGTTCACATTCTGTCTAAATATCCATAATATTACCGTCTCCAGAAAAAACACCGGAGTGACTTTTTTCAAGCAGCCATAATATATTTTACGTAATCCGTATCCATCGCTGTATTAGTGTATAAATTGACCTTTTAGGCATTATTTGCCCTGTAGGCATTTTTTGCCCAGTTTTTTTGGCCGCAGCCACTGAAGCACAGAGGCCAGAAAAAATATGCCATATAAATGCTGAAAATAGTCATTTTTTGCCATACGTTGACTCAACGTATATGGCAAAAAATTACTATTTTCAGCATTTATATGGCATAGTTTTTTCTGGCAACTGTGCTTCAGTGGCTGCGACCAAAAAAACTGGGCAAACAATGCCTACAAGGTAAACGTATGGCAAAAAATGACTATTTTCAGCATTTATATGGCATATTTTTTCTGGCAACTGTGCTTCAGTGGCTGCAACCAAAAAAACTGGGCAAACAATGTCTACAAGGTCAACGTATGGCGAAAAATTACTATTTTCAGCATTTATATGGCATATTTTTTCTGGCAACTGTGCTTCAGTGGCTGTGTCCAAAAAAACTGGGCAAACAATGCCTACAAGGTCAACGTATGGCAGTTGTTTAAAGAGAACAGTAGATTACTAGCCAGCAAAGCTACCTAAGCTAAAATGTCCCTCAAATCCCTGCAGACTTCTGTCCCTCCAATACAGAGCAGTATCAAGCAGATTACTAGCCAGCAAACTTACTATCATCTGTCCCTGAAATCACTAACAGCTCTCCCCCTACACTATCTCTTCCAAGCACACACAGGCAGATTTTTCAGATACATTTTTGCCCTTGATCCCCCTCTGGCATGCCACTGTCCAGGTCGTTGCACCCTTTAAACAACTTTAAAATCATTTTTCTGGCCAGAAATGTCTTTTTTAGATGTTAAAGTTCGCCTTCCCATTGAAGTCTATGGGGTTCGCGAACCGTTCGCGAACCGCTCGCATTTTTGCGCAAGTTCGCGAATATGTTCGCGAACTTTTTTTCCGACGTTCGCTACATCCCTAATCATAAAGAGAATATATGTAAAATAAAAAGCTAGCAGCTCAACATGCAGGGAACCTGCAATGAACTATATTACAGGTCAGTTAAATAATCTTTCTGTAAGTAGGTCATTGGTACAAATATGTTGCTAGACCTCTGGGTCATCGTCAGCACCCATCTAACAATCTTTATAGCTAATCCAAAATAAGTTGAGAATCTTATTCTTTAGCAAGTGAAGAATCTTTAGCCATGTTGTCTTTACTAGTGTCAAGAATTTTATTCCAAAAACTTTGTAAAACTTTGTAGTTGCAGAATATATGTAGCGTTGTTCCAGGAGATGTCCTACATCTCCAGCATAGCTCAAGCACTCCTAGGAAGATCTTGCTGTGTTTCATTGCAGAGAAAATGTTGTAGTTGTCTCCTCTGGTGACTCTTTTCCTGTAAACTGTCCATTAAGATCAATTTCCCACTTCATGAAGTGAGGAAGATGTTGGAATAAATAGATTTGCTGAGGCACTACTAAATTATTTTTTGGTGGGGCTTGGCAGAGACAGCATAATCCCACAAAAGCCTTGGAGGTTGGTTTGACTTAATCTAAAAGTTTACAATTTGTTGATAATGAAAGCACATGTATGGTATCTGTTATCTGGAAACCCATTATCCAGAAAGCTCTGAATTACTGGAAAGTCCTCCTCCTATAGACTCCATTCTATCCAAATTATTAAAAGTTTTAAAAATGAAAAACAAAACAAGTCTATTGGGTTTATTTAATGTTTAAATTATATTTTAGTATGCTTAAGGTATGAAGATCAAAATTATAGAAAGATCAATTATCCAGAAAACCCCAGGTCCCCAAGCATTCTCTATAATAGGTTCCATGCCTGTTTGTAAACTGACTGATAACTTTATATAGAATGCACTGATGACAGAAATAGTATATTTGTAATACATTATTTTGTGATCATTTGTTCAGTATCCTTGTTGATTGTCTGAGGGTCTGGATTATGAATAATTAGAGCAATAAGGGAAGATTTAGACACCAGCCCAGCTTTGTTCTTTTGGAATCCCATACATTCAATGTGTAATTTAGTAGAGGGTGATTATATGGTAAATTGTGATAATTCCATGGGGATATCCATGTTAGAGCTTTTAAGGGTTGTGATACATGATAACATGTATGTGATTTATATGTTTCTATAAAGAAATTACATTAAGTTATGATACCCTAGTGGCTCCAACATGTCTGTTCATACCACCAAAATAACTTGGCAGAGCAATCAGGGGAAGATAATCCCATCATCCAGACTCCAATACACTTTCCCCTACCTACATGGCAACAATATGGATTTACTGGTAGGCTGGGTCAATAGGGGCATACAAGGAGCCACCAGGATAAATTTGGTAGACAGTCTTCATAGAGAGGAAAGAATTTCTGCACATCAAATCTACAGCTTCAGTTACTCTTCAGTCACCCATCATTTATTTTGGAATTTTCTATTTACTTGTAGGGATGTAGCGAACTGTTCGCCGGCGAACTTGTTCGCGCGAACTTCGACCGTTCGCGTCCGCCGAATGTTCGCGAACGTCGTGCGACGTTCGCATTTTGAGTTCGCGTTCGATTCGAATACAAATCGTTCGACCATTCGACCATTCGAATTCCTTCGACCGCTAAAAATCGAACGATTTCCATTCGTTCGAACGATTGTAAGCATTCGATCGAATGAAAAGCATCCTTCGATCGTTCGAATCGAACGATTTTAGCGGGTGTTCGAAGTTCGCAAACTGTTCGCGAACGTTCGCATTTTTTGCCGGTGTTTCGCGAACGGCGTTCGCGAACACCAAATCGGCAGTTCGCTACATCCCTATTTACTTGGGACTTTGGAGCTGACGTATTATTACGTGTCTTCCATAGACACATTTGTTGTTTGTTGTTAGATTTCAAAAATGCAACCTGAATCTCTCTCCTGTGTTCTGGCAAACCTCTGTTAGGTCATTTTCATGAGAATGTATACTTGTCTCTCATCTGTGTTCTAGCAAGGAGAAGGAGGAGCCCCACCCTTGTGATCTAACAGGAAGGAAGTGCTGCACAGGAAATGCTGGGAAAAAGAAGCAGCAGAGGGAAAGCAATGTTCTGCAAGGTTCCGTATTCTACTCTGTGAAATCAATAGGGAACCCCAGTGACAGAAAATGGCACTATATTTAGGGTGAAGAAGAAAAGGGGGTCCTTGTGAGGGCTCTGAACAGTGGTTCTGTGACATGTTACTGGGCCTACAGCAAATTGATTTTAGGGCCCCAACATATCCAAAGATTGTCCTGTTTTTTTGAAATTGCTCATTAATTAGGGCCTCATGGGGGCCCTATACATCCTGGGCCTCCCACAGCTGCAGGGTCTGCTTCCTCTATAGTTACACCCCTGGCTCTGAAGAGGAAAATGTGCTCTTCTCAAGGCACAGCAGAAAGACAAAGGGAGTTTTTCTCAGGAATCTAAAGAAATGGTCCTCAGTAGCTCATAGATCACCATCTGCATTATTCTGGGACGTTGCTCCTGGTCAGCAGGCTGTATGCATCACAGTTGTTTACAAGTACAACCTTTCTTCCTTTTAAAAGTCAATCTTTCTTCTGTATTGTATGACTTCGGTTTAGGGAGGAGTATTACAGTCCAGTCTGACCTGACCCTGGGTGGAAGCATGTCAAATTATAGTGTACCTGCTGTCCCCTGTAGCGGAGACACAGGACTCCTGTAGCACCACAAGGAAGAAAATCTTTTTGAGACCCAGTTTGACTGACTAAACCCCCAAATCATGGTTTATAGGATTGCTATAATGTTATTCACCCTTACTAGGGTTATGGTTCTTTTAAGAAAACAGACAAATAATTAACACCAATACGTGTATATTAAAATGAATTTACTGAATGATAAATGAATGGATTGTTACAACTAAATGATTAAAGAAAAAATATTTACATTATTTACCATTACTGATTAATTCATAGTCACCAACAAACACAGTGAAAGAAAACATGGTGGTCAACTTCTCTCTCTTAATCAGGACCTCTGGATCATCTGTTGGCTCAGTCTTTCACCTTCACTCCAGTCTTTCCAGCTCCTGCTGTACTCACACGCAAAAGCCCTACTACTGTCCAGTGCTTTCTTTTATACAGGTTTTCGGTAACTGCCCCAAAACTCCAAATAATAGGTTAAAACTTGTTAGATGGGGGATGCTAAAAAAGACACCCACCTAGCCTTTTGTGTACATCTTGCTGAGAGGTTTTCAAGTAAAAAGTAATGAGGTTGTTGCTGTAGCACCCAAACTATTGAAATATCAGTTTTAGTAAGATTGATCCATTTATTTTTTGGTATGCTTGGCACAGAAATGTGATCTTCATATATTAAGGGGGGGGGCACATATTAGAATTTTTCCTGCTATGAAAGAAAGTTTCAAAGGCATAAATGTGAAGTTAGCAATACAATTCAATTCAATTTAATTAAATTAAAAAAATATTTAAATTTAAGTGCTTTATGTCTTTCATCGATATGTGAGATTGAATTTTTCCTGTATAGTCTTTTCATAGATGGTGGACTTTATTTTATGTTATACATGTTTTCTAAGCTGCTGAGAGCTTGTCTTTGAGTTATTTTCAGCCATTCCTGTGGGATTTCTGCTGGATTTGTTTGAAAAAGATTTGCAAAATCATAATTGAAACGTGCAAGCACAAATTTCCAATAAAGCGAAGATGTTGAGTTTATCTCTGGTTGTATGACCCACTGTGGATAGACAGATCGATAATCTCTATATGGATGCCATTTTCCTTCTGTGTCTGGATTTCTAAATGCGCCATTAGATATGATAGCAGTTGAACATGTTGTTGAACAAAAACCATTGTCATCTGAAAATCTGTATTCGGCTAAACCCTTGGGCCGATGAGCGGATGCAAAGTGTACCTGATGGTCATCTCCTTTGGCTTCACAAGGAACATTACAAAATGGGCACTTTTTCCCACATCCCAACACCTTTTTGAGCAACTCATCTTGAGGTTTTAGCAACAGACAGGCAAGTATAGATTCAATTCCTAAATGTTTCATTTCTGATCTGATTTTTTCTTGACATTTCCCGAGATAAAAGTCAATATCAGTTGAGATTTGGGGAATATTTGCTGTGTTTTGGAAAATTATTACTTTCATTGCATTGTCAGAAATCACCAAGTGTTTACATAACATTTTTCGAAATAGTTCAAAAAATTCTGAAACATTCTGACTCTTTTGGACATTTTTGTCAGTGAGAGCAGATTGGATTTTTTTAGTAACAGAAGAAATAATCTTTGTTATCAATACATCCAGGCCTGAAGTCTTTGTATATTTCATCACAATGTATTTTGAAATCCATCTTTTCACATAAATCTCATAGTTTGTGATGTATTCTGCATAATTTTCAAATTTGTTAATTTCAAGCAGTTCTTTCAGAATCTTAAAGTTCAAATTGTTCCGACTGTTGAATTTGACGTACAAGGAATCTTTCAAAATGTCATCAATTATTTCTTTGCCAAGATTCTTGTAAATGTAGTCAGTAATTGCAGGTGTCAAACACTGATCACAGAAATCTTTAGTTCGAGCATTGGATTCATCTTTCTCTTTTAGTTTGTTTTTCAATATATCAAAATACTGTGGTTTTAATCTATTTATGAGAAGCCTGGGATCATTTTTCAAGCCAAAGTCATCATGCATCTTCTGAAACTGAGGAGCTGCAGCCCCTAAAATGTGTAACTTTAGATTAACCTCAAACATAGTAGTGGGCTGAAGTTTTCTCACTTCTTCTCGGTTCAGTTTTTGATTAATCATGTTCAGCAGCTCCTGACAGTATATCTCATTGTAATCTTCTCCTGTTCTAATTTTGTCTGTGACGTAGTTCTGGCACCTAGATTCTAAGAATGTTGCAATATTACCTAGTTTTTTATAGCAGTCGCTTGTAAAAAATTCTTTGACTTTTTTTGATGTCCACAAAGGAATGTTGATATAGCTTTTATCCATCTTAAAAAAATGCTGTCCATAATGCTTTAGAGATGTTACATTATTCAGTATTTCCATCACAAGACTTCCTCTATTTGTCATTTCTTTTTTAAATTGATCAAGCATTTCACTATCAATTCTGTGTTTTTTTAACCGACCGACCTGCAGCTCTTGCAAAATTGTATCCCACATCAAGTCAAATTCCTTTCTAAGTTCTGTGTCACTCATATCACATGATTTTGCTCTATGATTTTTCAAATGTATATTCACTTTTTCTTCAATTAATTTAAGGCAACTGTCTTGCACATTCTTTATTTCATGTTTCCCACTCTGGATTTTCACTATTTCCTGGCATTTACTTGAAATAATGACTTCCATGTTATGGCGCAAACATTTGACACAGCTCATGAAATCAGCTCGGTATCTCTCAGCAACATATATTTTGCTAATGCTTCTGTCAATGAATAATTTTAGCTGCTCTTTCATATAGGCCTCTTCTCTGTCCAATAATTCAGTTGTTCCATTCTGTAGTAATTCCGTTGTTACAAATGTTAGTTTATTTTGAGGTTGGTTTTTGATATGATTTTCTTGCTCTGTTAGCCATGTATAAACCTGACTACGGAAATTCCATTCCAACTCTGAGTATTTAGTAGATAATTGTTCATAAGCCTCGGCAACAAGGGTGTTTCTAAAACTGAATATAAATGTCTCATATTTCACAGCTTTCCACAAACTGTTCATCCATTCTGTAAAAGAATCAATGTTTTGGGGACCAGAGTTCTGGCTTTTTTTTATGAATTCAATCAAGTGTTTCTTCATTTTTAAAATGTTTTCACTATACCCAGAGTTAATTGGGGCCATTGGTGGGACACCATGCCAAAGCCCAGGAATGTACCAACTATGTTTGTCAGGATGATAATTCATAATATCACAGAAATACACAGGGACTTCAATTTTCTCCATTTTTGCTGCAACTTTTGTCATGTCATTTAGTTCATTCAAAAGTTTGTTCCTATTTATTCTGTTATTCAAATAAGCAGAAACATCACTCACATTCTGATGAACAAGGAAGCAGTTGCGTTTCCTTCCAACTTCTTTCATTCTAAGAAATGCATGGACTACTATCTGCAAAATATCTTTCATTTCAGTGGCATTTTCCATGGACATGTTTACTAAGGTGATATCACTCAACCCAACTACTAAAGTTGCCAGCTCATTGTCATGTTCATAACTGCCCTCAAGGGAAGCCAGTTCGGGAGCCTTCAAACCTTCAGTGTCAATCACTAAAATAAAGTCACAACCCAGTTCCTTTTGGAATTTTTTTTTCACTTCAATCAGTGACATAAACGCCCCTCGTGTGCAACGCCCACTGGCCACAGGGAACTGCAACCCAAACATGGTGTTCAGAAGAGTGGATTTCCCTGTGCTCTGCATTCCCAGCACAGTGATAACTCTCATTCTGCATCTTCCCTCTATCTTCTTGTTTAGCTCTTTTAAAACATCTGTTATCCATTTTAGAGGGATGTTGGAGGCATCTCCATCCATCAGTTCTAATGGGAAGCCATCCAAAAGGAGATCAGCTGCCACTGCTGGGAGTTTAGTGAACTGCTTTTGGTTTGCTTGTATTTGATTTTCATCCACCATGCAACATTCTGCTTCATAGAACTGCCCCAGCTCACGCAGAAAGTGATCAACTCCTAAAGAGTTGTCAGATATTTTATGTTGTAATTGATTCAATTCAGGTTGATTCTTTGACAGTTCGCTGTATTTCTCTTTGTATTCTGTCTGACCATTTCTTGTAATTTCCTCCAAATAAAATTTCATCCATCTGATAAAATAACCTCTTTCCACTGTGGACAATGTCATCAAACTATTCATATAGCTCCTTATGCTACGAGGTAGCTCACATTGGTATTGTGTCCTGTGTATACCAAAACATTTTCTCACCAGTTCCCTTTTATAAGTACTAATGTTAGTGTCTCCTTGGTACTTCATTCTACACAACTCTTTTTCCATTTTGGATAATTCTTTCCATAGATCCCCCTGAAGTGGCATTGATTTTTTCTTAAACTCTGACACATTTTTTATTTCACTTGTGATTGAAATTGCTTGTGTTTTGGCTTTCTGACATTCTGGAGAATTCTCATCTATTTGGATGCCATGTTTAGAGGCTGTAGCAGCCAGGTCCTGGAGGCATACTTGGGTCTCAAAACGTTGAATGGCTATTTGTTGTATTTGTCTAACCAGTTCTTTGGAGTTTCTAATATTGGTCTTTAAAAAGTGAACTTTAGGTTGTTCAGACATCTTTTTCACTATGTCTATTGTTTTCTGATTTGGCTGTTTATAACTGCTTATGTCAATAATAAAATAGTAATGTGTTTTGGCATCTTTGCATGACAAAAGTAATTCATATTCCTTTTCAGATAAATCTTCGGTAAATATAAACACTCCTGATGAAACATTCGTTAGAAATGCAAATTGTTTCCAGTTGGACTTCAAGTCTCCTCGCAAATTGGTGACTGCCACAGGTTCTTGGAATATTTCAGATTTATTTATACTTCCAGGAAAGAACCAAGAAATTTCCACTAATCCATCGGCAATTCTTTTTTCTCCATTTCCACAGTCCATATCATGATTCACAAAAATGTCATAATATGCCTGAGATTGGCAAAGCAGTTGATTAAGGATTTTGGACTTTGATAAGTTGCACTCCCCCAGCCTGACAAAAGAAAATGTTGGCATATGTACATTCACAATATTGTTTTCAATAAAGCCTCTATTTTCAGCTAACGAGTGAGGCCTCCATCTTTTTACAATACCTCTCAGTGCCCACAGCAAGAAGGTACATTCTGTGCCATCACCAGGTGGAAGAATTAGAGGGACAGCAAATTGGCATAAGGACATTTTAGATACGAGTTCTTGTTGCAAAAAGTTATCTGAACAATGAAAAACAGCGCATATAACATCAAGTGGATGGACAGGACTTTCTAAATTAGAATCCATGACTTCAGATTTATTGAATATTAAATCCCATTCATCTGTCTTGCAAGGTGATGGCTGGTTTAATGTTGTGCTTCTTGCACCACCATCAAAGGCCAAAACTTTCTGCAAAAAGTACTGGGGGATGTCTTCAACAGCCCTAATCTCAATATTCTTTACAGATTCATTTCCAATACTTAGCACATCCTTAAGTGACAGTTTGGACTTCCTGCAATGTTGCATCTTCAGTTGTGATAATATGTCTGCAAATGCTTTTCTTCCACCTGCTGAGAACAATATATAGATATAAATCAATATACAGTATTATACCCTTCGGCAATCAATAACATCACACAAGTAGCTAATTAATGTATAACTAACTTGATATTGCTTACTGTGTAGATGTAAAGATAATTATGAAGTTTCTCCATTCCTAACACTGTCTCCTGGGATTGAAATACACTCAATGTCTCCCATTTAACTTGATAAAAAAAAGTCTTCTATATAGCAATGTTAAAGGATAACTAAACCTTAAAAATAAGTGAATGTAAAATTTAGAACAGTGCTATTCTAAGAAACTTTGCAATTCACATTCATTATTTATTTTGTTTTTATTCCAATATACATGTACTGTTAATAAGAATGAATTTTGTTCCAACAGCACCACCTGCTGGTCATTTTTTGACCAGTCTGAACACCAAGTAGTCAAGGAAGTTGTCAGGAGAAAGTAAGAGGATGCTCTGTTGTTCTTCTGCTTAAGAAAGATGTGAGAAAGGTTTCTAATCTGTTTTTCCTAAGCAGAAGAACAACAGAGCAGCCTCTTTCTTTCTCATTTACTTTCTCCTTACCTTCCTTGACTACTTGGTGGTCAGACTGGTGGGAAATTGACCAGCAGGTGGCACTGTTGGAACAAAATTATTTCATATTAACAGTACATGTATCTTTTAATATCTTGGAATAAATAATAAAGTAATAATGAATGTAAATGACAAAGGTGTTTAGAATAGCCCCCTCATCAATTTTACATTCACTTCTTTTGAAGGTTTACTTATCCTTTCATGCCGAGTTTATGTAGAAGTCGATGGCAAATTGTCCCATTGACTTTTTGAAGATATCCTGATCTGTGCAGGGTTTCGTCAATAATCCAAAGATTTTGTGAAGTCAAATCCAAAAAAATGCAGGTTTTGGGAGTCAAATCCGAAAAAGTCACAGTTTTTGGGGACAAATCAGAAATAATCGCACAATTCAGATTTTTTAACGATTCTATTGAGTCTTTTCCCACACAAGAAATTTTCATGAAAATGTATTGATAAATATGGGGGGAAAGTCAGTGAGGATTTGGTTGGAGTGTTTTTTTTTTTAGAAAATAGTGAAAACATTTCTAATTTTGATAAAAAACACCTTAAATGTGAAAATGAGGTTACTGTACTGTACTGAAGAAGGGAGGGTTAATCCCCCCCAAAACATTGATGCACAGGTGGTCACTTTAAATAAAAGGGGTAAGCTCCCCACCTGCAACATTCATGGTGTTGTGCTATTCTCTTAAATTTATTTATTATTTATTTATTTATTAACATATTGTGTAGCACTGTAAAGTAAACGTGATTATACAACTACATCACATGAATTACATATATAGAATATATGGAGTAACAAACATCACAATCAATACAGGTACAAAAAGGTGAGGAAGGCCCTATGCATAGGCATACAGTCTAAAGGGAAGGGAGTAATACACAAGGTGTGGGAGTGGGCAAGATCGAATTAAGTGGGTGAGAAATGTGGTATTGTATGTGGTGTTTTCAGAGATTTTTTGAAAGCAGAAAGGTTGGGAGAAAGTCGGACAGACCGTGGAAGAGCGTTCCAGAGGAGGGGTGCAGCCCTTGCAAAGTCTTGAATGCGAGCATGTGAGGAGGTAATGAGAGAAGAGTTGAGTAGCAGGTAAGTAGAGGAGCGTAGTAAGCGAGTGGGTGAGTATATAGAGATGAGTTCAGAGATGTAGGGTGGAGCAGAGTTGTGAAGTGCTTTGAAAGTCAGTGTCATTAATTTGAATTTGATTCTGAAAGGTAACGGAAGCCAGTGCAGGGATTGACAGAATGGCGAGGCAGAGGAGGAGCGGTTGCTGAGGTGTATGAGCCTCGCAGCAGTGTTCATTATGGACTGGAGAGGTGACAGTCTCTGGAGGGGGAGGCCAATTAAGAGAGAGTTACAATAGTCTAGACGCGATATGATGAGAGAGTGAATAAGAATTTTGGCAGCGTCTTGGGTGATAAATGATCGTATTTTGGATATGTTCCTTAGGTGGAAGTGACATGATTTAATAAGTGACTGGATATGAGGAGTGAATGACAGGGCAGAATCTAGGATAACCCCAAGGCACCGGGCCTGGGGAGAGGGGGTGATGGTGGAATTGTTAACTATGATGGATACTTCGGGGATGCTACTGGTGTTAGTTGGAGGAAAGAGAACCATTTCAGTTTTAGAGAGGTTTAATTTAAGGTAGCGTTGCGACATCCAGGTAGAGATAGCGGACAGGCAGGAGGAGACGCGAGTTAGGAGTTCTGGGTTGAGATCAGGAGATGAGAGATAGATCTGAGTATCATCAGCATAGAGGTGGTAGTGAAAACCATATGAATTTGTTAATTTGCCAAGGGAGGAAGTATAGAGGGAGAATAGTAATGGTCCCAGGACAGAGCCTTGAGGAACTCCAACAGAAAGAAGATGATAGGGGAGAAGATGTAATGGTCCCAGGACAGAGCCTTGAGGAACTCCAACAGAAAGAAGATGATAGGGGAGAAGATGATACTCCATTGTAGGAGACACTGAAGGAACGATTGGTGATGTAAGAAGAGAACCAGGACAGGGCTGTGTCACGAAGGCCAAGCGACTGGAGGGACTGGAGGAGGAGAGGGTGATCTACAGTGTCAAATGCGGCTGAGAGATCAAGCAGTATTAGTAGTGAGAAATGATTGTTGGCTTTAGCGGTTAAGAGGTCATTAGTTAGTCGAGTCAGGGCAGTTTCCGTGAAGTGTTGTGGCTTAAAACCAGATTGTAGGGGGTCCAGCAGGTTATTGTCAGAGAGGAATGAGGTACTGTACAGCAGGGCAATGCAAAGTTGGTATATAAGTCAGACAATTCGACAACTCTACCCCACCTACAGATGTATCTCTGGCAGACAATGTGCATATGTTATTCAGTTGAATGTTTACTGGCATGCAGGGGCATTTAGATAGAGCATTTACAGTACAATGTCCTGTGTCCAACAGACCTTATGGAAATTGAATTATTCTGATCGTGACCACTTACTTGTTTTAGCACTGGAAGCTTCCTCTTCATACATTGACGGACCCTGTACCAAAAATAAATGTTCAGGTGAACTGAAAGTGAAGGTTTTACACACCAGGTTAAACTTTCAAAATAATTTCTAATTTTCCTATTTTGCCTTAAACTGTGAAATAATTGTATGATTTTTGCAAATTGGTTTAAGTTTGCATTCAAGATTGTGCTGCGAGTTGAGACAATTGCATAAAACATTTAGGGGCAGATTTATTAAGGGTCGAATTGAAAATTTGAATTCTAATTTGAATTTTTTGATTTTTTTTTTATGGTCAAAACTGTCAAATGCGACTAGAGAATTATCCAAACTCGATTTGAGTTTTTTAGAAATTTCAAATTAGATTTTCGAGATGTAACATACTCTGGTCTGAATTCAAATTCAACCATTTGCAACCTAAAACCTGCTGAATTCCTGTACAAGTCAATGGGAGATGTCCGTGATCAATTTGGAGAAGTTTGCAGCCTTCCTGACTTTCAAGTTTTTTTGGAGAAAAAACTTGAATTGCATGTGGTCGAATTCAAAACGAATTTGATTTGAGTTTTCGGGTCGGTAAAATTCGTACAACTTTTACATATTCAATTTTTTCAATAAATTACCCCCCAATCAAATTTTAAATAAAATCAGAGTTAATGTGAGATAAAAAAACTCTAAATGAATTCGAAATTTGACCCTTGATAAATCTGCCTCTAAATATTAAATCTACAAATCCACAATTAATGAAGTCATCTTGCAAAGTCATAAATAAAATGACGAGCTAGTCTCTTGATTCATATGCAGTTAGTGTGTAAATTAATTTATAATCCCCCTGCAAACTTACTGATGATGTAGGTGGACAATGCCAACTCTTGAATTTGGAGCGCTGACTTGGTAGTGTGGGCTTTGGAGGAAGACACTGTTCACTAGTTCTCCTAACAGTCTGATCTGATTGAAGGACTTTTAAGAAACAAAAAAATTGAAATAATTAAGTTAATAGAAAAATGACTTTATTTCAGAACTGAACATTTATTTCTTACTTTGCAGAATATTGGGGTTTTGATCATAATATTCCACTTTAAGAACACCCCAAGTTCACCCTCAAAATCAATGCTTATGTTGGCTTTGTATATCATAACTGGAGGGCTAAGGCATAAAAACCTTGTAGCAAGACAGCGCCTACCAGACAATGGCAGCTTTAGCAGTTATAGAATGTACAGTATATGATGTTAAAGTAATTTTTAAAGATTTTTTTAAAGAAATTTTATAAAAATAAAAACTGGGTAAATAGATAGGCTGTGCAAAATAAAAAATGTTTCTAATATAGTTGGTTAGTCAAAAATGTAATGTATAAAGGCTGGAGTGACTGGATGTGTAACATAATAGCCAGATCAATTGCAAACTGACTGAACAGTTATGTCACTCCAGCCTATATACATTACATTTTTGCCTAACTAACTATATTAGAAACATTTTTTATTATGCACAGTCTATCTATTTACCCATTTATTTTTTTTTTACATTGAACTGTTTAAGCAACATGAATATAAATATACGTTCACATTTTTATTTAGGGTCAATCACAACAGAGAATGTATAGGGACCAGTAAACATGTCTGACAATTTTTTAAGTAACTTTTGAACGTAAATATGAGCAGAGTGTTGTGTAGAAACAATTGATATTAATGACTTAAGAAATAAAAATATAACATATAATGTTATCGCATCTAGCACATATTTCCAGTGTACTATATGATTCATTTTACTACTTGTTCCAAGGACATACTCTTCATACCTTTACAAAACCTTTTGAATGCTCTTTGCTCTGTTAAAAGATAAAAAACCTTTAAAATAACTGAATGTAAATTTTTAAGCACTTTTGTCATTTACATTCATTGTTTATTTATTTGTATTCCAAGATATTAAGGGATACATGTACTGTTAATATGAATGAATTTTTTTACAACAGCGCCACCTGCTGGTCAGTTTCCCACCAGTCTGACCACCAAGTAGTCAAGGAAGTTGTCAGGAGAAAGAAAGAGGCTGCTCTGATGTTCTTCTGCTTAGGAATAAAATTGAAAGATTTCTCAACTCTTTCCTAAGCAGAAGAACATCAGAGCAGCCTCTTTCTTTTTTTCATGACAACTTTTATTATATTATATTATATTAACAGCACATGTATCCTTTGATATCTTGGAATAAAAAATAAATAAATAATGAATGTAAATGACAAAAGTGCTTAGAATAGCCCCCTCATCAATTTTACATTCACTTATTTTAAAGTTCTGCTTATACTTTAAATTTGTTTTGAATGTGAAGATGAGGATACTTTACAGTAGGACATTGCAGAGATGGTATATAAGTCAGACTCTTCTACAAGAGATGTGTCTCTGACAGATATGTTATATACTGTATACTATATTATGCAGCAAGTGAATGTTAAGCAGTAGCTGGCAAGCAAGGGCATTTAGATAGAATATATACAATGTGTCCAGTCGGCCAAGGGATGGATTTCACTTACTTGTTTTAGCATTGGAAGCTTTCTCTTCATACATTGATGGTTCCTGTACCAAAAATAAAATTTCAGGTAAACTGAAAGTGAAGCTTTTCCCACACACAGTAGTTTCAAATTTCAAAACAATTTATTACCTGTATAATATGTATACAGTATATTAAATACATGACATGCAGCCTTGTCTCTCTCCTGACTACAAGATGTTTCCACTAGTCGTTTGTATCCTTTGAGGCATTTATTGTACAATTACAGAAGAACTTTATAAATAATCTTGCAAAGTCAATCAAATTGTTTTTTACTTGTACCTGACTTATTCAATGTAATCTCTTGGTGCATATGCAGTTAGTGTGTGAGGTGATTTAAAATCCCAGAAAAACATTTTAACTTTAACTATAGATATAACTATAGAGATCAATCTGATGCTGGTATTGATATTTCAGAATACACAGACCAGAAAATTCTAACTCCGTGGGTGGACTTTAATGAAGTCTAAGCAAGGCTAAGCTTTCCAAAGTAAAACTCAATATATGATATAAAGTAACTTATCCTTGTGTGCCATTGGCTGCTAGAATTCGCTAAATGTTGCTTGTGTTATTGTGTAACCCCATTTGTAAAGCCTAGACTGCAGTTAAAATTGACTTTTGGAATGATACAGATATTTTCAGATTGAAACTTTCAGTTGGCTGATTTACTTTTTATTGTAGTTTCTGAATCATTTCCTTTCCTGATGTGCCCTTTTAAGCCTAACATTTCAATTGTGGTGCACTAAATCCACAACTTTTGAATTAATATATACACATGTTTATATCTTAAATCAATGTTGAACATGCTTACATTCTCCCCTGTTCACAAATGATATTATAGCTCTGCAAACTTACCGATGATGTAGGTGGACAATTCCAGTTTTTATATTTGGATTCCTGGCTTGGTAGCGTGGGCTTTGGAGGAAGAAGCTGTTTGATAGTTCTCCTAACAGTCTGTTCAGATTGAAAGTCTTGAAATACAAAATTTCAATAATTAAGTTCATAGAGAAAAGACTTTATTTCAGAACTGAATATGTATCTCTTACTGTACAGTAAATTTGGTATTTTGATCACCATAGTCCACTTTGAGAAAGCCCCAATTTCACCCTCAACATCAACATCAATTGAGGTTATGTTGGCTTTGTATAATACAATGTTCATATTTAATTCTGGGAAATTAGTGCATGAAGATATAGTGCATGTTAATTGCAACAGAGAATTTACAGAGACCAGTAAAGATGTCTTTTAATCTTACTTCTTTCTTGCTTTTCCATTTTTTTAAGTAACTTCTAAGCTTAAATATGAGCAGAGTATTATGTAGAAACACTATTTGTAATTTATATTAATGATGAAAAAATGAAATACAAATATTCTGATCACATTTAGTACACATTGCCAATGTACAGTATGATGAATGTGGCTTTTGCAAAGATGGTATATAAGTCAAACACTTCTACAAGGAAAGTTTAAGCAATACTACCCTACTTACAGATTCAATTGAAGGTTAAGCAGTTGCTGGCACACAATGACACTTGGATGGAGCATTTACAATGGTCTGTGTCCAATAAGCCTTAAGGAACAAATTATTCTTATGGTGATCACTTACTTGTTTCAACACTGGAAGCTTTCTCTTTGTGCATTGGTGGTTCCTGTACCAAAAAAAAAATGTTCAGATAAACTGAAAGTGAAGGCTTTCCCCACACAGAAGGTTCACATTTTTTAAAATAATTTATGACCTGTATAATACACATACAGTATACTAAAGCTACTTGTTATGTCAAGCATGCTATAAATGCTTTTAACTACTGTTCCCAGCCTTCTCTCTCCTGACTCCAAGCTATTTCCTCTAGTCTTTCTCTGTTCCTGCCACTTAAAATGTAAAATAAGTGTATGCTTTTGGGCAAATTGGTTTAAGTTTAAATTCAACATTGTGCAGTGATTTGAGAAAATTGTGTCAAAACATTAAGGGTGCTAGTTATTAAAATTAAAAAAATTAAAATTTTGAAACAGAAATAAACTCACATACATGAATGTGGCTTATTTATTAATAATTCGACTTGAAAGATTTAGATTGAGAAAAAAAATTGAATCGTGCAACTTTTCGAGTTTGATGAGCGAAAACGCAAATTAAAGCCCCAAAATCGTAAATTTGATGATTTAAAACTCCAAAATTCCCAGGGCCAAAACAACTTTCAAATGGTTAACGGGACCTCTGCCATTGACTTTTTACATTAATTGAATTGGTTGTAGAAAGAGTACTCTTGAATTTGAGTTTTTGCAGTCCCGGAGCTTAAGTTTTTTTTAACTCGAAAGTTCTAATTTTTCTTTTTTATTCCTATATTCAAATAAACGCGAATCTGCCCCTAAATATTTACTCTACAATTATAGAATAATTGTATAAATCATCTTGCAATATCAATAAAATTGTTTTTTTGACTTGTACCTCAGTTATTATGTTGCATATGCAGTCAGTGTGTAAGCTCATTTAAAATCCCAGAAAAACATTTTCACAAACTATAGATATAATTATAGAGACCAATCTGATGCTGATATTGATGTTTTAGAATACACAGACCAGCAAATGCTAACTCCATGGGGATAATGATGTCTAAGCAAGCCTAAACTTTCCAAACTAAAACTCAATATATGACATAAAATAACTTATCTTTGTGTACCATTGGTTGCTAAAATTGGCTAAATGTTGCTTGTGTTACCGTGTAACCCTATCTGCAAAGCCTAGATTGCTGTTAGAATTGACTTTTAAAATTATACTGTAGGGATCCATAGGGTTAAGTTCCCCTATGGTGTTAAATCCCACATGGTTGGAAATCCCCTAGTGTGGCCAGCTAAAGGTTGAACCTAAATTGGATAAGGGAGGGGAGGGAGTCCTTTGTCCTTGGGCAGTGTGCCTTGACAGATTCTGGATTGAGCCTTTTCTTCAAATAGTGCTCAGTTCCAGTCTACTTTCACTTACACTGAATCAGTGTTGCACATGCTTAAATTTTCCCCTGCTCATAAAGCATATTATAGCTCTGCAAACTTACTAATGATGTAGGTGGATAATTCCTGCTCTTGAATTTGGAGACCTGGCTTGGAGGTGTGGCTGTCGAAGGAAGACACCATTCATTAGTTATCCTAGTTCTACTGGTCTGATCAGACTGAAGGGCTTGTAAAAAAAAAATAATAATAATAATTAAGCTCAGATAGAAATTACTTTATTTCTTGTATTTCTTACTACACAGTTAATGGGGTATTTTGATCTATATACTGTAGTCTACTCCAAGAAAGACCCAAGTTCAACCTCAGCATCAATTCTTACATCAAATCATGAAACATTGGCATTGCTTGTCCTGCACCATCCAATTCAATCTTAACAGAATCTGGTGCTCTGTACACAATGCAAAGCTTAGCTACAGTTATTACACCTTTGTATATCATGTTTCTCTTACAGTATATTGAGGTTGTGCCTTGTGTGGCCCAGTGATTTTTTTCGGATTTTTCACCCAAAAAAATTAGATTTCTTATGCCTTTTGCCTGAAAACCATCACAAAGTTTTTGGGACTTCTCCCATTGCCTCATATGCAACCTCAACAGGTCTGAGATGCCAGTGTCGGCATTAACCAGGACTTGAACTCTGGTTTACACTGTCCAGGACTCTTGGACTTACTGAGTGAGCCATTGGAGGCTCTTGGGGCTGGTCCTGACCTTGTCATTGTTGTTCCTGTATATCTGCCTGTTCCCAGTTTGTCTCCTACCTGTTCTCCACCCACCTTGTTTCCCTCATGTGTTTTCTATTACCCCTCTTCTGCCCTGAGTCATTGAATGTATTTTGCTTGTTCCTGGATGACCTGCATTCCTTGTTCCTGTATTCCTGAAATCCTTGTTCCAGTGCTCTTGTTCCAGCATTCCTTGCCCTTCTGATTTCCTTATAATGACTTTGGCTTGATCTTGTATTTGATTTTTGCCTGTTCCTGTTTTCTTCTGTTACCATTAAACCTGCAATATCACTATGTCCTCTCCAATTGTTTATGGCTATCTCCCTGGGCTTCCACCATACCCAATTCCAAGTGTGAGACTAACTCCAGGTACAGTGGCTCCCTGGTGTGAGCGTTACAGACAGATTTTCCGATTCTGACTTTTCCATCCTCTGGGTTTAATTGAAAATTTCGTGATTTTTTTTAAAAGTCAGATTTTATTAAAAAAAAATCACACATTTTTCTGACTTTTTTTGCATTTGGAGTTTAGTAAATAACCCCATAAGTGTTCATAAGCAATATCTAGTTGCAATCATAAAACAATACTCACTGTGAAAACTTTCAGTGGCAACATCTTCATGATGTTTTATGACTGATGGATTTAAAAGCTTCTGTCAAAAAAATGAGAGATCTGAATTAATTGAATTTTATTTTACCTCCTATCTTAGTCTGTGAGTTTGTGACTCCCCCAGATATAGGTTTGGTACTCAATATAAAAAATAGTTCTGTCACTGGCCAGAATGCCAGCCTGTATTACCAAGCTGGTATCTTTTTGTAATGTAGGGAACATGTAGGCTATGTTTCTGTATCTCCTTCTAAACTTTGTTTGCTGCTTATTGGCAACTTAAGGCCATATCAGTGCTTGAAGTTGGGAATGATGTGGTAGGATGGCATCCCGCCACTTCTTTTTTTATACCAAATAGTATCTCACTTTGCGGGATGCAAAATTTGGGCAGGGTTGTTATTTGGTACCATACGTGGAGGCCTATTTATTAACATTCCGAGACTTCTAAAGATTTGAGTTTTTCAGACAATTAATAGTGAAAAAAATATATACGAATACCTGAAGTCTGAATTGATTAACCATGGCCCAATAGGATCAGCTGACTTCTATAGGACTTCAGCAACTTTAGTTGGTGTTTTTTTGTATTAGAGGTTTTTGTGGTTTTTACACTTACTAAATCTCAATTTTTTTGAATTTTAAAAATATATAGAAAAACCACACATTTTTAGAGATTTGTGGAAAAACACTAAGGAGCAGATTTATCAAAGGCTGAGGTGAATTTTTGAATGAAAAAAATTTGAATTTCAAGCAATTTTTTTGTACTTTGACTAGGGAGTAGTCCAAATTCGATTCGAATTTGAAAAAATTCTAAAATTCAAATATCAAAATTTATCATGTACTATCTCTTTAAAAATTTGACTTCGAACATTCGCCATCTAAAACCTGCCAAATTGCTGTTTTATCTTATGGAGTACCTCCTAGAACTTATTTGAAGTCAATTGGTGGACTTTGAAAACTATTCTTTAGCCATGGATGCAACCATTCAGAAAAAAGTCACAGGATATACATGAGATTAGAGATAGGCTCCATAGTATACAATGGGATTCCTCAGAACATATCTGTTATCTACTGTGTATCCTGTGCTTGAATGGCTGCCCCCATGTCTACACAGCAGCTTGTTTACATAAACTATAGTAGTACTTATCTGTTATCTACTGTGTATCCAGTGCTTGAATGGCTGCCCCCATGGCTACACAGCAGCTTATTAATATAAACTATAGTAGTACTTATCTGTTATCTACTGTGTATCCTGTACTTGAATGGCTGCTCCCATGGCTACACAGAAACGTGTTTATATAAACTATAGTAGTACTTATTTCTTATCTATTGTGTATCCTGTGCTTGAATGGCTGCCCCCATGGTTACAGAGTAGCTTGTTTATATAAACTATAGTAGTACTTATCTGTTATCTACTGTGTATCCTGTGATTATATGGCTGCCCCCATGGGTACACAGCAGCTTGTTTATGTCAACTATAGTAGTACTTATCTGTTATCTACTGTGTATCCTGTGCTTGAATGGCTGCCCCCATGGCTACACAGCAGCTTGTTTATATAAACTATAGTAGTACTTATCTGTTATCTACTGTGTATCCTGTGCTTGAATGGCTGCCCCATGGCTACACAGCAGCTTGTTTATATAAACTATAGTAGTACTTATCTGTTATCTACTGTGTATCCGGTGCTTGAATGGCTGCCCCATGGCTACACAGCAGCTTATTAATATAAACTATAGTAGTCTTTCTGAAGCAAACACACCAGTTTTACTAGTGCAGGGAAACATTACATTATATATTGTCATTCCTTTAAAATAGTTAAATTTTTTGGCTGTTCTTTTAAACATGAAATTGTCATTGCATCATCTGTTGGAGGTAGGGCCCTGTGATCATAGCTTTACTCTGTAGCTCTTGTTTATTAAATAATACCCGTTGGTTGTAAATGAATGTAAAGCATGCTGGCTTGGCTTATAAAGTGAGCAAAACCAGAAAGAGATACCGGATATGGCTTATTACAGCAGTGGTTATGGCTTATAAGTATGTGTGGGACCTGATTTTTTCTGCACCTTGCTACACTCACATAGAATCCCTTCACATTTCTCATCCCAAATTAAACACTGGCCTATATATATATGTTCAGATGGTACCTGCACTCGAACTCCAACTTCTGTTTGTGGGTGCTGGGTCAAATTCAAATGTATAATTCTTATAGATGGACCCGCACTCCAAATTCATGTGAAAAAAAGGCTTTTATTTGTTCATCAATTCATCACTCGTGCATCCAACGTTTCGACCCACTGCGGGGCATTGTATATATATATATATATATATATATATATATATATATATATATATATATATATATATATATATATATATATATATATATATATATAAATTCAGGCAAAATCAAAAGGATACAGCACTTGGCTGTAGTTGTTCTTGTATACATCGAGATGTGACATAGTCAAAATGGGTGAAACTATGGGCAGAGGCAAATATTTAATGCTCTTAAAGATATACCTTATGAAGGACTACTGGCAAATCTGCCTGCTACAATTCTCCTTTGTGTCTTTCAAGCTATTTCTGTTCTAAGACCCATTCGGAAGTTTAGCTATAGTTAAGTACCTCACTAATGGGCACACAATTATAACGCAATTCTCACTCCAACTGGCCTTCCCATTGGTTTTCTTCTTGTTCAGAAAGAATTTCTAGTTGTTATCCTAGAAACCCAAGAATGAAATAAACATACATACTTTAACCATAACTGTCCATCCAGGGCACATAAGGGGCGGTAATATGGTTTGGCAACAACAACAATGTTAGAAGATAGAATTGTTTAAATTAAAGCCTGAACATGAACATATGCATATGGAGACTATGTTCTCCTCACTCAAGTGTTCAACACAAAACTCACTCTAAATGGTCTTCTTCAGAAAGAAAGAATTTTAATTTGTTCTTCTAGAAACCCAAGAGTATTATAAAGATGCCCCCATAAACCATAACTGCCCATTTGAGGCCCCTAAGGGGCAGTCCTATGTTTGGGAGCAAAACAATGCTCAATGCTTGAAGATAGGAATTATTTGAGTGAAAGCCTGAAAATAATGAACATCTGCATACTGTACTAGAGTATGTACTCCTCTCCAAAAGTACTGCCCTGGTGCTACCAAAAGACAGCAGCAGTCTAAAATAATAGATTAAGGAACCCATGGGTACTTGATCTGGGAATTGAATACTGTCTTAATGTAATGCACTTCCCAAGTTGGGGTTTAACTCAATAAATATATTTTATTTACTGATAAAGTACCATGGGGTGCTCCATGTATTACTGTATTAAACAATGAGATCATTTTTTCCTGAATTAAATTGCATCTCAAACTGAATCTCGACCATGAGTTATCACAAAATAAACCATTTTCTCCCCGTTGTGTGATATTTCTGTAGAATAATTTTAGTGGTATATAGAAATCTAGACTTACTAGAGATGTGGGTAATGTTCCAATCTTTACTGTGGTTGATGCATGTCGTATAGGAGGCGACTTTTGGCCTAAAGTCCTTACTTTAAGATCAGATTGGGGGTCTTGCAAGGAAAATAAATGAAATAATTAGAATATGAATAAAATATCAATATTAAGATACCAGAAATCTGGCTTGAATTATAGTCACATAGTCTTACCAGAAATTTTTTTGCAATGCTTTCAAAAGGCCAATTCTGGAATGTTGCTCAGAGCTTAATTTCTATGAAAGCCACTTACACTTACATATATGATTATTTGCATCAAATCAGTACATCACATAAATGTAACCAAATCTTCAATTTTTTTTATCCCAACACTTGAGATAGGGAACTCACTTCTGGGAACATCCACAGGCTGCTGAGATCTTGCCTCTAAACAGGATTGCTGTAAGTAACAAGTATGAACATTTAATTACTCTATATATTGTATTCATTGTCACATAATGCTTCATTGTAGGCATCTGCAATCCTCCCAAAGACTGAGAAATAGATACAAAAAAAATGTAGATTAATATTAAGTGAAATAACAAGAGGAGCATGTCCTGTTCCTTTGGGAGGAGCATGGACTGAGAAGAAGCAGTAAAGACCAATGTTCCTCCTGTTCATTGGCATGAAACAGAAAAAACTCACATTGAGGTGACGGTTTCTGTTTTGAGTCTTCAATTTAATATTTTCTTGGCTTTTTGAATGGGATGGAGACTCTCTTTCCAGATTTCTTCTATCGTTTGATTTGCAGATATTTCTTTGAGTGGCACCTGGCTTACTGGTCACGTTATTCATTTTTTCAACCATCTCCTTGACATAGTTAGCTCTCACTTCACAATCAATACCTATTTTGAAACAAATTAAAAAACAAAAAGACAATTATGAAAAAGTCATCATTCGTCATCCTAGGTACAATGTTGTGTTACTTATGCTATGTATACTAGTTAACCAGGGAGTGTTGTAAAATGCATATCTGATATAGTGTCCCATAAGGATTAAGAGGAGGAAGGATCTTTTGTAGACATGCCCTTTAATATATCTGTCAATGAGGTGGAAGTTATCCTTCTGTCTCTTTCAGACCGGCTGATAGCTACCTGTTAATTACTACATATAATTATTTCATGTAAACAGCGAGTGGTGCTGGCCTGAAAATTATAGAGTGTGTAATCTACATATCCATTTTGTTCTCGAGATATATGGGAGCTCCCTCTGTTCTTTCTTTTTGCTCTGTGACCAATCTTTTCTCTGTTTCTTTTACTTCTTTTCCTTCTTTTTAATTTATTATTTTGTTATTTCTTTTCTTTCTGTTGTATATGGAAGGATCTGACATACACCCTCTACATCAGTTACTGCTCAAAAGTACTTCAAAAACTAAACTGACACCTTTAGAAATAGATTGTACAAAAATCCTCCTTTTATTGCACTTTTTTTTTTGATCCTACCTCCCAAACTACTCAATTTCATTGTCTCCTATAATGGAGTATCATGTTGTCACTTACCTCTCACTGTTAGGTTTACTCAAGGCTCTGTCTTAGGCCTTTATTCTCTCTGTATACGTCCCCCTTGGCAAACTAACATGGTTTCCAGTACCACCGCTATGTTGTTTCAACCTAGAGCTCTTAACGTGGATCTCTTCCCGCTTATCTGCTATTTCTGCTTGGATGTCCCAATAATACCTTAAATTATACAACTCACCCCATCTCCTCAGGCCTGGTGATTTAGGGATTATCATTGATTCTGCCCATTATACAGTCACTTTAGTTAGAAAAATAAAGCAGGGACAAAAAAAGTGCCCATTGACTTTAATGCATTTGGACCAAAAAGTCACCTTAAGAAATGCATTTGGTGCAGAATTTTTTTTTTCATGAGCGTCAAATAATTGTTGCAAGGAAAAATATTTTTGATGTCCTTTGTTTTTAATGCATTTCACAAATATTTTGGGACAAATTCGCTCATGACTAAAGATAACCAGAGGCTTTATAAGCATATAGACATGCATGCCCAGTACTAGAAGATACATAAGAATACAGGGTTGTGTTTTTTAGATTTCCCTTCTTTATTTGATTTTTAACATGTACAATCTGAACATGAACTACCTGAATAAAAGTTTAAAAGCGTATAAATCTAATTTAGGCTGCATTGTAAATGATAACTTCACTGGAACATTGGAACTAACAAAAATATTATTGCTGTTTAATTATAAAATTAAAAAAAAAACCTAACATCACAGAAATGAAAAATTTAAGAAGATACTCACTGTCAAAGATGAAAGGTTTAGGTCGGGCTTGTGCCTCTCCCTGAGAACAAAATTTTTCAGTGTTAAAACATTATGGCAAATTTTAGAAGCAGCCCCCCCCAACCATCCAGAATGTCTGGCTCCCTGGTCTGTGTTAGTGACTGAAATATCCAAATACACACCACTTCAGTCTAATTTGGCTATGGTGCTGCTCAATGAGCATGCCCAGATCAGCTACCAGTGACCATCTCTCAGATACAAATTACACAGGCAAATATAAAACTTCATTCAATAGCAGAATGGCGTAACAATAGAGAGTATAAAAAGGCAAGAAAGTTGCCCTATATCAGTGACCATAACATATCCTAGGAATTTGAGCATTTCTAAAATAACCTTATGAAAACCCAGAATTGTTTGAACATAGTTTCATAGTTTTATTTTATTTGCACTATAGCCGGATTTAATGTATCTTTGAAAACTCACTTGCTATAAAGAAAACCTTTGCACAAACACTATATTCCTTTATAGATATACTGATTTGCATAGATTTGCATAGAGCAAAGTAACTGATACTGAGTTCAGACTGTGAACTCTCACTAGCTCACTCTGCTCAGCAATCAGTAGTATAATAAACATCTCTTCCTTGAGTATGAGTATAAGCTTCAAAGTGGAGGGTAATAGGAAAAAAAATATCCCTGTAATAAATTGTTTATAATATTATAGACTGATTGTAGTATGAATGCAATATGGTGTAATGTTATGCTAAAGATTTCTCTTAAAAGGAACAACCATGCATTCCTGGAAAATATTTCAAAAATGACAGAAGCAGTTAGTAAATAGTTGTATATTCTGTTATAGATTAGTATAAGTACTGGGCCAGTACTTGGCCAAATTCTGCAGCTTTCCATTCATGAATATTCGCCTTTAAATGTTATTTTCCATTTACTAACGATATAAGGAAATTGTAGTAATTGGTTAAAATCTGTAGCCCTCTGAAAATGGAAATACTGTTTGGAGAGTTAAGTAGTAAATGGGATAAGTATCAATAATCATCAGTGGAAAGAAAACTTACATTTGAAGTATGTCCAATTATCTCTCTCAGACTGGGATTCTGGTGTCCCGGTGGATAAGCCATTTCCTCTTATCTTCATTTGGTACTTTAACCATCTATAATAATAGTCTGTGTGTGGTGTAGAGAGGTGAGTTAGTCAGCGCATTGTTAATCTCAACATCTTTCTGCACAAAAACAAAATAACATTAAGGGGTTAGTAACTAAATATCCGGTGAGGGAAAAGACTCTATTAAATCATGCATAAAATCTGAATCTTAAGATTTTATCAGATTTGTCGCCAAAAACTGCAACTTTTCTGGATTTGATGGCTGAAAACTTCAACTTTTGCGGATTATCACATGAAAACCACAAAATCTTCTGATTATTGAATAAAACCCAGCGCAGATCGGCATATCTTCAAAATGTCAACGGGACATCTGCCATTGACTTCTACGTGAACTCAGCAGGTTTAGATGGAGTACTTTTTTATTTAGACTTTTAGCACCATCGGGGTTTAATAAATCATGAAAAAATTTTGTTTTTTTTTCTTTGAAAAAATTGTGCTTTCCTCCATATAAATTCTGACTTAAATAAAAAAAACACTCCTTATTTTCTATACAGTGTAGCTTTTAAAAAGAGGTTAGGGCAAAAAGAAGAGAAACACAGAATCTAGGATTCGGTTCAGGATTCAGCCAGGATTCGGCCTTTTTCAGCAGAATTTGTATTGTTTTGTCTTTGTTACCAAAGTACTGTTATCCTACAGTCTGAATATCATTTTGTTACATAGGTCAGGTAACATTCTCCAACACTCCCTTTCCTACAACCCTGGCCCAGCCTGGTTTTGTGAGGAAAAAGAGAAATAAGAATAGTTAACTTATATATATGTTCAGAAATCTGTAATTTCCCTGCATGGCTGCCCAGTCAATAGATAAACAAAAAGACAAACAAATAATATAATACTATCACCTCATCATTAGAATAAGAACATGATAATAATAATATTTCAAAGTTCATAATGTGTATGATAACCTATCAGTATAAAAGGGAGCCTTGTACCTTTAGAAAGAACAAAAAGTCCAAAGTTTGTATAAAAATTAAAAAACAAATTTGGATGGAATGATTAATTACTGTATTTGTAAACCCATGGGGGGGTCATTTATAAAGGTTGCATTTTTATTTGCAAATGGTTGTATTGCCCATGATTTTTCCTGAACGGTAAAATATTGCACTGCTGTGCCAGTCTTTACATTTTTTCTGAATTTGCATTCCGCCAAATTATTTGCAAATGAGACGGGTGGTTTTGTGAGTGTGGGCACTGTGCATGAAAATACTGTTGACAGTAATTAAATTTACAAAATCTTTGTCTGCCACCAAAGTAATGGCATAACTCAAAAACAGAGGGGCACATTTACTTAGCTTGAGTGAAGGAATAGAATAAAAAATACTTTGAATTTCTAAGTATTTTTTCGGCTACTTCGACCATTGAATTAGCTACTTCGACCTTCGACTATGACTTCGACTTCGAATCGAACGATTCGAACTAAAAATCATTCTACTATTCGACCATTCGATAGTCGAAGTACTGTCTCTTTAAAAAAAACTTCGACCACCTACTTCGCCACCTAAAACCTACCGAGCACCAATGTTACCCTAGGGGGAAGGTCCCCATAGGCTTTCCAAGCTTTTTTTGATCGAAGGAAAATCGTTCGATCGATGGATTAAAATCCTTCGAATCGTTCGATTTGAAGGATTTAATCGTTCGATCAAACAATTTTTCCTTCGATTGTTCGAATGAAGGAAATGCGTTAAATCCTTTGACTTCGATATTCGAAGTCGAAGGATTTTACTTTGACGGTCGAATATTGAGTGTTCACATAAATATTCTTGATTTGGGATTATGCCATATTTAAAACACACTTTTGGACATTTTCAGTGTGAATAAAAATTCAGTTTGCACATTAAATACACTGCTCATCCAGCTTTATAAATATAACCATGCACATGGCAAATATGTTACTGTGCACATCATTCTGCACTGCACAAACTTTATAAATGAGCCACATGGAGTTATGGTGCTGTCTCCAGTTGTAAAAAGATTGAAAAAAGATACTTCCAAGAAGGTCCATTGTTCAGGTATAAAAATGAGAACATTTGTTCACATATTAAGGGGGTTATTTATTAAAACTCAATTTTTTTGAATCCTTGACATTAGTATTTGCTTGCCAACTCAAAATTTTCACGTTTTTTGGCATCAAACTAGATACATTCAAGAAAGTTGCACAATTTAAAGTGAAGCTCAATTTTTTTGTTTGTTTTTTTTTCAATTCGATATTTTTCTACTCAAATTATTAGTGAATAAACCAAATTCATTGATGGGAGTTAGGTTGAGTTTGTTTCTGGTAAAACAATAACTCTATGAATATTTGAAATTAATGTTCAAAAAGGAATTTTACAAATTTTGATTTAAACATGTCTGAGTACAATGAATAGTAAATTCAAATTCGAATTTTGATTTTTTATTGGTGTCTTAATGCGCACATTCAAATTTTAATCCCCCAATTTGAATGTAAATTTGAATGTGAGATTTATCACACTTCGACCATGGAAACAATTCTAATTTTGCTACCTAAAACCTGAAGAGTTCATTTACAAGTCAATGGCAGAGGTCTATTGAACTATTTGAATATGTTAATTGCCTTCCTGACATTCAAGGTTTTTTGGAGGGAAAAATCGATTCAAATTCAATTCAAATTTGGTTCGAATTTATGGGTCAGGACTATTCAATTGAATATTAGAAATTCTAATTTTTTATAATTTTTTTAATAACCGTGATCTAAGTTGTGAATGTATTGGAATGTATTAGAATGAAAAAAGTCACATAAA
Organism: Xenopus laevis; assembly: GCF_017654675.1. Classification (NCBI taxonomy): domain Eukaryota; kingdom Metazoa; phylum Chordata; class Amphibia; order Anura; family Pipidae; genus Xenopus; species Xenopus laevis. Next base: position 112,528,946 of record NC_054388.1, on the reverse strand, counting down.
TGTGAAATTCGACCTTTGATTACTCTCCCCATAAGTTATTGGGGAACTGCATAAGTGGTGCTTCTATTGGTGCTTCTAAGAAAGACAGGGGCCAACGGTATGACACAATGACCTAAGATGGCTGCATACTCACCATTACACCTAAAGAAAAACACATTTATTGGTTAAATAATAACATTGTTAAATGGTAGAATGCATTATTTGCAATGTACACGGTGTAATATAGTAATATAAAATACACCTTAAAAATAATGACAGAATCCCTTTCATATCAGTAGATTTTACTCTAAGGGGTTTCTCAACACAATACTTTTATGATTCACTTTCTAATAAGTATATTTAATATACTTATGGAGCTAGCCATGGCATTCGGGTGGGTGTTTTGGGAGCAGGAATGGTAGAGTAGTGTACTTCGGTGGAAAAGTAGTACTAGAAAGGTCAACACAGCTGTACTGTTAATATTAATGTATAGACTATGTCCTGCTGCAAAATCTTGAGGGGGGGTCAAGGAGGTGATTAAAGGGCACCAATCATGACCAAAATCATTTACTAAGTAAATACACTATGTGAAAGTTCAAGAAATCTGATTTTTAAAACAGTTAGAATTGTTTGTATAATGTAAATGATCAGCTCACTATTCCTTCTGCAAGATCTCCCCTATCTCCCCTTCAGTTCTACCTGAGGCAGCCATCTTGGATTTCACTGGCTCCTCCTACCTATATCTTCCCAGCCAACTGTAGCTTTGAAATCTCGCACATGCTCAGTTGAAATTCCTTTTTTGTTTATCAACCCTTCTAAGCTATTTTCAAATCAGCCAAACCTCTGTGTTAGCAACAGTTCAGTAGGGGACAAGATAGGGAAATCTCCTGATACTTCTAGTGGAGGCGTTTACTTAAACAAGGCATTCTGGGTAGAATACTCAAAGCAGTGTTACAATCTGAGCATGCTCCTGAAATTTGCATATTAGAGTCTCTGTTATAGTCACAGTATGGCCTCCCTCAGTGAAAGAACCCATTTGACAAAGTAAAGGATTTTTTTAGTTTTTGATGGCGAATGGATAAAGTTGAATTTTTGAAGAGATACATTTCGATATTCAAATTTTCTTCAAATTTGAATAGAATTTGGACTATTCCCTAGTCGAGGTACACAAAAATAGTTCAAAATTTAAATTTTTTTGAATTTGAAAATTCTGCCCCATAGACTGACCAGCCTTTCTTAGTGACAAAACCCATAATAACCTGTAAGTAGATTATTACTATTACTATTATTTTGGAAACCTTAGGCTTTAGATGTTGTTCTTCTTTGCAGAGCAAGTGCAGAAAATTGTGCAGTTTGAAATAAGCTATTGCTTTGGGACATAAGGAATAAGGCCACCAAATAGCAATCTAAATACTTATTATATATCTTTTTATTTGTACTCTGTGAATTATCATATGATTGTAATAATAAAAATATTAGTTTCTTAAAGCATTTGAGTGTGTTTTATTTCATCTGTCCCTCTGACATCTGATAGCATTAAAGATAATAGCATTAAAGATTACACAATCTTTACAGTCTATTGCCAAGAACTTTTTTTCTTTATCAATGATTCACTGCTCATCATTTCATCATAAATATTTTATTCCTTTTTATATGATCGTTGGGCTTTTTTTAAATTATTATTATTGTCGAAAGATACACCTTTTTGTCGTCACTCGTCACAGGTGAACTTTGAATCCTCAATGAACTTATCAAGCGTTATGCTTTTCTATAAAGGTGGAATGTTTAGCAAATTTGTCTTTTCACATATTTATAAACGTAGTTAAACTGGTCACTGTGAATTTTAGATAATTGTTGGTTTTTTTGAGGGGATATTCTTTTATCATTGTTTTATATTCATAGTTTTCCTTAATAAATATACAACACATATACAATATATTTGCATTTGCTGTATGAGTCTCCAGTAACTGCTATACAATTTTCCAGATATACAGTACAATACATAGAGATATAACTTTTGGTACAAAGAAGTAAGCATAAAGGCAATATATTACTATACTTTGCTAAAACAACTGACTATAAGCCAACAGAACAACATATAGGGAATCTGCAAACGGCTAAATGAAAGGTCAGTTAATGTCACTTCAATAAATTTCCTATAAGTAGGTCTTAGGTAAAAATACAGTATGCTGCAAGACCAAATGGCCATCTCCATCCCCATTTATTTAGTCAATAGTCTTTTGAGCCCAAGTTCAGTATCATAAACCTAAGGATAAATGAACATGTCCTTACCTTTATATATTATAGGGTTCTTTTTACAGGACCTTCCTAGGTTTTTCTATTTTTTGCTTACAACTTACAACTAGTGATGAGCAAAATTTTCAATGCGTTTATTATCAAAAATTGACATCTATAGACTTCAATGCATTTTGGTGAATTTTTTACACTTTCGCAAATTTTTGGCGAAGTGAAATGGTTCAGATTCCCCAATCACTACTTAACTATAGTGATGAGCGAATAAATTAGTCTGGCACGAATTTGCGGCGATTTTCCGCATTTCATCGGCAGCAAATAAATTCACAAATCTCCTGCGAAAATTAGCTGGTGTAAATTCGCCAGCGTCAATTTCTCATTTTCAAGATTTTTCTTGAAAATGTCAGGTTTTCACGTTTTTTTTGTGAAAACCTTCAAAATTTTATGTTTTTTTTTAAACCGTTCAAATTTCACTATTTTTTTGTGTGAAAATGTTTGAATTTCACGTTTTTTTGTGAAAACATTCGAATTTCACGATTTTTCCATAAACTTTCTGATTTCACGATTTTTCGATAATTTTTCGCTGTGAAATTCGCCCATGACTACATAACTTAATGAAAAGCCCACTCTGCTAGCTGCTTGGGCAATTAGTCAGCTCAAGTAATGTCTATTTTCCGAGATCTTTATCACCATTTTTTCTAATGTTATTAAACCTATTACAATTATATGTTCTATATTTCCAACCAGAATCATCTCTGAAAGAAGCAGACTGAGAGTGTTTTTCCATTTAGATAACTGCCCACTTAAATTTAGAAATTGACTTTCAAAAGAATAAAACCTGTTTCTAACAGATTTATTTGAATCAAGACCTTGGCTGAGTTTGCTTTTCTCAATACCTTTCTGCATTTATAGCCTCTAGTGCTCTGGCTCAGATGTCAATGGCACAGGTTTTGGGCCAACTGGCTCCCACTGCAGAGAGAAACCAGCACCTCTGGCAAAAAATTTCATTTCTAAACTTCAGAGATGGGAACTGATGTCGCTGGGAGCAGAAAAAATATAACCAGAAAAAGGCAGAAATCCATTAATGGAGCCTGGATGCAGAGTTACATTCAAAAGAATGTCAGAATCGCACAACTTAATGGGTTGACTTTATAACCAATTTAAATCTCCCAACTCTCAACAGTATATAAAGTAAAATGATGAATAATACATAAAAGTCACAAATGCAGTATTCTTAAAATGTATTCATCAAAATTAAACTTGGTGATACTGAAAAACATGTTTTTTCCCATTACAAATAAGGGAGAAGGGAAGAAAGGACAATGCAAACATCTAACAATGTTGTTATACAATTTCTGTGTAACACTACTGTACTATATAGGGATAATGAAAAAAAAGTAAGCAAATGATGGAATTAAATCTATTACTCAGAAATCCATTCTCCTGAACGTATACTAATTATTTGTCATCTCCCATAGAGGCGTCTTTCAGCCAAAATTCTTATTAATTGACTGAATTCCATTTTCTCTGTAGTCCCTTGTGCTTGATGACAACTAAGGTGTGTGAATTTGTGTTGGTTGTGTGAAGTCATGTTAAAGTTTGAATGTTTTTTAGTAGTCTTTAAGCAATGGATCTCTGAATTAAGAAAAGACCCCCTGGAAACCCCAGGTCCCAAATATTTTAGATAATAGTGCACATGTGTGTTTATAAGTTTCCAAAATCACTTACCTACATGTCATGCAAACAGAATCAGTCCGTTATTTCCTCTTTGTCAGTCATACTGCAGTTTTATGTATTAAAAGCAGGAAATCAGATAAGAATAAATTGATTCCTCCCTCCACCCACCGTTTATTGCACTGGACAAAACAAAACATCTCTGTCTCAAAACACATCTCAAAACACCCCTGCAAAGTAGTTCTCAGGGACAGTGGATTCAATACCTTCATGCATTTAAGATGGTGAAATCCTACATTCCTAAGTAAGTAGATAGGTTTAGATTTATGTAGATAAGTAATGCACTGCAGTGCCAGTTGGCTCCACCACAAGGGAATAAAGGAGATAAGTCTTAAGTATTTATTTTGATACATGTTTAATATGAACAGTCTTTCCCAAAATATGGGAATCCAGTGCAAGTCTAATTGATAAGGCTGCATCTGCTAATGTTTAATCCATGGATTTAGCTGGCTCAAGAATATGGAACTTCATTTTTAAATAATGGTGCCCTGTAAGGTTTGACAACCCTGTATGGCCCCAGCCATGTGATTTTGTGGTTGCTGGCTAGCTGTCATTGGGCTGTTGCTGGCTAGCTGTGATTGGGCTGTAGTTTAATAAACATGTATTTTTGATTGGGTGATACTCTAAGGGGGACTGTCAATGCCTCCTGACAAATGTTCTCAACCATAGCACTCAGATCTTCCTATTGCTTTCATCAAACTGTCAGCGTTCTGAGGGGAACTGTAATTTTGTTTATATCCTGCATAGCTTTTAATTTCAGACATTTTCTGTATTTTCACTGAATAAAAAATTAGTTATGGTTAAGAAGCTTTATACTCTATTCAGTTTGTGTTTATATAAGAGATAAGTGGGGATTAAAGGTTATCTCATAAAGTAATTGTAAGTCAATAAAATCAGGTTTATATAAAGAAATACTTTTTTTTTCTAGGGAAGTACAGAAAATATATACAGGTATTGGACCTGTTATCCAGAATGCTCAAGACCTATGGTTTTTCAGATAAATATACTACATCAGTTACAACTTTTCTTAAACCCAGTGGGAAAATGATAAAACAATATATTACTCAATTGAACGTATCAGTTAATCACAACAAGTTAAGAGTTTATGGGGCACATTTACTATTGGTCGAATATCGAGGGTTAATTAACCCTCGATATTCGACCGTTGAAGTAAAATCCTTCGACTTCGAATATCGAAGTCGAAGATTAACCGCATTGCCTTAGTTCGATCGATCGTAGGAAAAATCGTTCGATCAAACAACAGTTTTCCTTCAATCAAAAAAAGCTAGGAAAGCCTATGGGGACCTTCCCCATAGGCTAACATTGGTGCTCCATAGGTTTTAGGTGGCGAAGTAGGTGGTCAAAGTTTTTTTCTAAAGAGACAGTGCTTCGACTATCGAATGGTCGAATAGTCGAATGATTTTAAGTTTGAATCATTCGTTTCAAAGTCGAAGTCATAGTTGAAGGTCGAAGTAGCCAATTCGATGGTCGAAGTAGCCAAAAAAATACTTTGAAATTTGAAGTATTTTTCCTTCTAATCCTTCACTCTAGCTAAGTAAATGTGCCCCTATGTGTTGTTATCAAAACGAACGCACCGTTTTGTTTGACTTTTTATGAGTAAGCTATATACGTTTATTGAAATATTTCCAAAACATCAGGCATTCACATACATCACATGATTCCCATATGAATGCCTAAAAACATTGGTTTCAAAACTGTGGGGGTGGCAGGCAAGAGAGCTCCTTTGGGTGGATCAGGGTCAGACTTACTCAAGGAAACCCTGTATTTTACATTAAAATTTACTTTAGTATCTTGTAGACATTGAGATAAAATGTTTTTAATTGTTTTAATTATTTTCTTGTTTTTACTATTACAAATTGAAATCTCACCAATTTGACTTTTAATATATTCACAGTGTGAATCAGCTGTTGTCTTTCCCTCCTCATGGTGATCACCTGATAAAATAAATTGCTTAGTATCTAAATGAACATAGGTATAGCTGATATATACAGTTTAGGGAGCATTATCCTAGATATGATGAACTACTGTCAGTGTACTGTATAGATAAGAACATGGTGTTCTTTTAATTTATAATATTCAACTTAAAACATTTTTAAATGATCTCCTGGAAGTTCACCATATTCAGAATTTCCCATGTGGAGGAACAAATTCATAAATTTGCTTACTGATGAACTGGGTTTATGAGTTGCATCCTTAACTCCTCTACTGTATGTGGGTAATTGGCATGTAGGAGGAGGAGAAGACCTCATTTTTTTCTTACTATGGAATCTGATCTGAAATTAAGTCAAAAGAATTTGAAATGTGTAGAAATCAATTTTAATAGTTTGAATAAAGGATTATAATAATATTTTGGATATGCTGTATATTTTATGTCTTGAAATACTGTACCATGAATGTAATATTATAATTAAATGTTTATTGTGTTTTCTACCTTTTATGTATCATTTTATTATTAATTTAAAGTAAAGTTTAAATTATGAGTAGTTCTCTAACAGTATAACAGCAGTAGGATACAATCAGCATTGTGCAGTATCATGCAAATATTTTAAGAGTTTATGTACCCCTACTGTAAGTTATAAGGATATTAGCCATCACTAAAGGAATTTTCGACCATACAAAGGCGCAAGGCAGAAGGATGCTTTTTAAAGGGAACTTTGAGTATCACTCATGTGTTATAAGGGATAATGTACCCCCTACTGTAAATGATAAGGATATTAGAAGTCACTGAGGGGTTGTTCTGTGACCATATAAAGACACAAGGCTGCAGGCTGAGTTATACAGGGAACTCTGAGTATCACTCATGTGTTATAAGGGATAATGTACCCCCTACTGTAAATGATAAGGATATTAGAAGTCATTGAGGGGTTGTTCTGTGACCATATAAAGGCACAAGGCTGCAGGCTGAGTTATACAGGGAACTCTGAGTATCACTCATGTATTATAAGGGATAATGTACCCCCTACTGTAAATGATAAGGATATTAGAAGTCACTGAGGGGCTGTTCTGTGACCATATAAAGACACAAGGCTGAAGGATGCTTTTTAAAGGGAACTTTGAGTATCACTCGGGATAATGTACCCCCTACTGTAAAGGATAAGGATATTAGAAGTCACTGAGGAGTTATGTGCCCATATAAAGGCTGCAGACTTTGTCATACAGAAAGTACTCACAGTCATACATTTGCTGTTCCTTTCTCTGGTATGGCTTCTCTGTTTCATGAGATCAGGACATCAAACCTACTGGATCCTTCACAAATAGTAATGCGTATAAATAAAGAGCTAATGTGGATCAGTAAAAACAATCCTTAGTGCACCTCATATTTATATTAATACACACACACACACACACACACACACACACACACACACACACACACACATATATATATATATATATATATATATATATACACACATACACCACAGATCTCACCCTAATTGTCCTTAAGACAGGTCCCCTTAGCTCCTAACTAGGTTACAAATATATAGAAACATTGGGGTAACAGTCACCCTACTATAGTTTCAGGGGTACCCATGGCTCAAATAAGTTCTCACCATAAATCTCACCCTGACTGGCCTTCAGGATGGGCCCCCATAGCTCATAACAAGGTTACAGTTCTAATTAGTCAGACTGACCCATCTTAATTAAAATCAGCTTCATAAAAAAATTACTGCATTATTCTGTGGTTATATAACACCTAAACTTGAATTTAGACTACTGTATGATGATTTTATTTGCAGAAATGGATTCTTCTGACATTGCAATGAGGCAGTTATACAAATTATGTAATTATTCATAGAAAAGTTTAAGGTAGAAGAGAAAGATCATGACCAATAACAAGATAGATAGAGTCAATCACAACGATCCTAAACATGCCATTGAGAAGCCTCAAACAAAAGACTGAATGTTCTGGAGAAACACTATCCATAGCTTGGAGTGGAACCAATTTGATGGTGCCTGGTAATAAACATTTCTTCTATAAATACATTGCTCCTCACCTTTGGAGCTGAGTGAGGTAGTCACAGTGCCAAGCCAAGTTCTTCTGGCGCACAGTCATAGTTTAATCACATCTCTCTGTGCCAACCGGTACCAAATGTAGGAGGCTGAATTATGCTTAGTGCAGGGGAACACTTATGCTGGCAAAGTTTTATGGTACAGTATCTCTCTCTGGCTATAAGCAATTTAGGGGATTTTCAGAATTAAATCAGAATGATACTTAATACAGGGGAATTTCTACAGAATGTTGGCATGCTTTTATCTCTCAGTTAGGGGGACTGACCTTGATGAGTAATACTAAGTCTATGAGCAAACCTGGGAATGCTTTTGCCTTTCGAAATTAGGGGGCCGATTCACTAACTTCGAGTGAACAATTCGAAGTAAAAAAACTTCGCATTTCGAAGTGTTTTTTGGGCTACTTCGACCATCGAATGGGCTACTACAACCTTTGACTATGACTACGACTTCGAATCGAACTATTCGAACTAAAAATCGTTTGACCATTCGATAGTCAAAGTACTGTCTCTTTAAGAAAAAACTTCGACCCCCTAGTTCGCCATCTAAAAGCTACCGAACTCAATGTTAGCCTATGGGGAAGGTCCCCATAGGCTTGGCTAACTTTTTTTGATCGAAGGATATTCCTTCGATCGTTGGATTAAAATCCTTCGAATCGTTCGATTCAAAGGATTTTATCGTTCGATTCAAGGAATAATCCTTCAATCGCACTATTTGCGCTAAAATCCTTCGACTTCGATATTCTAAGTCGAAGGATTTTAATTCCCAGTCGAATATCGAGGGTTAATTAACCCTCGATATTCGATCCTTTGTGAATCGGCCCCTAAGTGTTATGGAAAACAAGTATACATGCTTGAGTATTACCCTATGAGTTTGGACAGTTGTTTTCAGTGAGTAAAACTAACCATTCTGTGAAATCCAACACAAACTATAATAATATTCTATATATGATTCAAATATAAAATTAAAAACTTACATGTTATGTCTTTGTCGGTACTTCCCTGTTGGGTGTCTCATATCCATGAAAGACAACATGGCTATAACATGTAATTGCAATTACAATACAAAATAAAAATATGAATACCAATAGTAAAAGTGAAAAATGAAAAAGAAAGTTCAAAAATGGTCTACATCAACTTTAAAAAATGTCTACATCAAGGTATAATCATTTTAAAATTCAGACTTAATGAATTAAAGAAAATGCATGAATTGATTTTTCTTTGAATGGAAGTTTCTAAACATTCCAAAGAAAAGAACTGCTTTCATAAAAACTGAAGCGAGACGAAATTTGTCGTTGAAAATGAAATTGATTGAAATATTTTAATAAGATTTATATGTCATTATTATCACCCATGCAAATAATAAGATATATCAATGATTTGACAAGTTTTTTTTTACTGTATTCTCTAGGAAATAGAGAATAAAATGTTTTATTTCCTGAAAAGTTTTTCTCAGTTGTATAAAGGGAGGTGATGAGGAGAAGAAACATCAACATACTGTAGGAACATATAATAATTTAGGAGATTAAAAATTTTTATTGAGATAGGTTTAATATGACATGGGATATATTTTCGAATCTGTGACTAATTACCAGTTTTGTTGGTTAATAAACAGAGCATGGGTTAACAGGTTTTATTTTCAAGTCAGTGATATAAATCCTGAATAATGTATAATCTGGTGTCATTGGTCCTCGTAGGGCTGTTGTCAGAGCTGTAATGAATGTGAGGATGAGATGGATCTTCTGAATTGCTGGAGTTCCTGTATTAGAATCAATGAATGCATTATACCCACTCATCACATGTTGTTAAAAATATGTAAAGACATTATTCTCAGTAGTGACATTCACCATCATGCATCTAATGTCCCATTTCATTGGTTGGTAAATAGATTTTTTTTCCCATAAATTGTTAATCTACAACATTAATTAAATTAAAGGAGAAGGAAAGCTCAAAGACAGTTTATTGCCAACAGATTAGCCACATTAGTGCAAGCTAGAATGCTATATTTATTCTGCAGAATGCTTTCCCATACCTGAGTAAACAGCTCTAGACACTGTCTCTGTTTGTTTAGGATAGAAGCTGCCATATAACCTTGGTGTGACATCACTTCCTGCCTGAGTCTCTCCCTGCTCACTCATAGCTCTGAGCTCAGATTACAGCAGGGATGGGAGGAGGGAGGGGGAGAGGAACAAACTGAGCATGCTCAAGCCCTAGCCCTGGAGGTTTAAGCTGAAAACAGGAAGTCTGATACAGAAGCCCATGAGTACACAATAGAAGGAAAGAAATGTGCTGTTTCTTTTGATAGAGGACTCAGAGCAGCATTACTTTGAGGGTTTACTGGTATATTTATATAGACCTTTCTGAAAAAGCTTGCTTAATTTTAGCCTTTCCTTCTCCTTTAAGCCTCAATGCGGTTCATTGTAGGATAGAATGTATTCACTATAATGAGTAGGCTGCAATTCCTGTTGTTTAACTTTTTCTTCATAACCTTTTAATGGGAGAACTCGCTAGGTCAACCATATAAAAAAAAATTATTAACAAAGTTCATTATTTGTATTTAGAAAAAAAAGTACATTTCAGATTAATTTTTAAAAATGTGAAAGACACAAACACAGGCATTCTCTCATCTTTTTTTGTATTAAATGGTTAAAAACCCCTCTCTATTTATTTGAGAATTTTGATTTAAAATGTATTTTAAATGAATTGATCAAATGATTTGATATCCAGGTCACTTGCATGTACTGTATATTGTTTTCATGGTGTTTTCCCATCTCACATTTTGAGATTTAGGGTGAGCTCAAATCCTTCAGCAAGAAAATATTTTTGAATATAGGAATATTTATTTCCTCTAACGCTCACCCTTGTCTCCGGTGGGTCCGGGTGCACATGCCCCGGACCTTTCACTTAATACACAGTATTCAACATGCATTAAATGGTAAACAGGTCACTCACCACTCCAGAACCCGTGCAACGCCCCTGAAACCGCAGCTCTGGGAGATTTTCACAGCCAATATAGAGCCCTTTCAGCGTGCACTCTACGAATCAGCCAGCAGCAGTGAAAATTTAAAAGCAATTTATTTACCAAACAATTTTGTGTGATCCCACACGTACTCATGGGAAGTGAGGGTGAGGTCTTATTTTCTGCCCCAGGAACCCTGGAACTTTAGCAGGGTGCCTGGTATCCCAATGTTTCTATATATCTGTAACCTTGTTATGAGCTAAGGGGGGTCCAGCCTGAATGTCAGTTTGGGGGAGATGCCAGTTAGGGTGAGTGCTTATTTGTGCCCTGGGTACCCCTGGAACTATAGCAGGGTGACTGTTACCCCAATGTTTCTATATATCTGTAACCTCGTTATGAACTAAGGGGCCCAGCCTGAAGGTCAGATAGGTTGAGATTTGGGGTGAGTGTTTATTTGTACCCTGGATACCCCTGGAACTATAGCAGGGTGACACCCCAATGTTTCTATATATCTGTAACCTTGTTATGAGCTAAGGGGGCCCAGCCTGAAGGCCAGTTAGGGGGAGATTTGGGGTAAGTGCTTATTTGTGCCCTGGGTACCCCGGAACTATAGCAGGGTGACTGTTACCACAATGTTTCTTTATATCTGTAACCTTGTTATTAGCTAAGGGGGCCCAGCCTGAAGGCCAGTTTGGGGGAGATTTGGGGTGAGTGTTTATTTGTGCCCTGGGTACCCCTGGAACTATAGCAGGGTGACTGTTACCCCAATGTTTCTATATATCTGTAGCCTTGTTATGAGCTAAGGGAGCCCAGTCTGATGGTCAGTTAGGGGGAGATTTGGGGTGAGTGCTTATTTGTGCCCTGGGTACCCCTGGAACTATAGCAGGGTGACTGTTACCCCAATGTTTTTATATATCTGTAACCTTGTTAAGAGCTAAGGGGGCCCAGCCTGAAAACCAGTTAGGGTGAGATTTTTGGTAAATGATTATTTATACCCTAGGTACCCCGGAAACTATAGCTGGGTGACTGTTACCCCAATCTTTCTATATATTTGTAACCTTGTTATGAGCTAAGGGGGCCCTGTCTGAAGGCCAGTTAGGGGGAGATTTGGGATGAGTGCTTATTTGTGCCCTGGGTACCCCAGAAACTATAGCTGGGTGACTGTTACCCCAATCTTTCTCTATATTTGTAACCTTGTTATGAGCTAAGGGGGCCCAGCCTGAAGACCAGTTAGGGGGAGATTGGGGGGGGAGTGTTTATTTGTATCCTCGGTACCCCTGGAACTATAGCAGGGTGACTGTTACACCAATGTTTCTTGATCTTTCTTATGAACGTACCTGAATTCAGTCTGATGGACAATTTGGGTGAGATGTGGGGTGCATAACCATCTATGCCGAGTGCAGAGGTAGAAATAACATGGCAAAATCTTCTTGTTAAAATGGGTTAACACGTTTTAGTTTAGAGATGTAGTGGGTTGGGAGGAAGGCAGAAGATTCTGTTAGGGAGATATTGTATAAGGAAGTTAAGTGGAATTATGATTCTCTCTTATTATGTAGATGATTCCTAGTTACAAATCCCATCTAATATACATCTTTAACAATGCACAAATGTTAATACAACAGCAAACAAGTAGTTTCTGGTTCTGAATAAAAAATCCTTTATTTGTGCAAGGGCATTACAGCAACATTTCAGGGGGTGTGGTCTTTTATCAGGCTTACTGACACATAATTACAAGTGCTATTTATACTCTATTACACCATCTAGTGGTTATTACTGAACAAACTTTTTCATTACAAAAACAATCCGAATATTAATTGAAAGTGTCCAAATTGTTCTGCAAAACGTTTGTTCTGTAGTATAAGGTGAATAATATACAAGAAGTCTATAATATGTACTTCTGTAAAAGATAAAAGCATAAATTAAAACTAAAAAACAAGTCAAAATAATAAAATCCTCTGAAAATGGGACTGAAATCTTAGCCTTTATTTTAGCCCCATGGTTCTAAAGTTTCAAGTTTTCTGATCCAAAATACAGCAACTCTTTTTTTTTATTACCTCCCCTTTGTTTGGGTTCAATAGTTTCAACAATTTGGAATTTTAGTTGGTTCACCCTATGGGCATGGGACCATTACTTAAAACAGAAACTTACAGTTGATGCTGTCAGTGACCTGCTGGTGTAACTGGTCTTTGTTGGGCTGTTGCCAGAGCTGTAGGGACTGTGAGGAGGAGATGGATCTTCTGAATTGCTTCAGTCTGGACCTCCTGTTTTAGAACCATTGAATGCATTTTACCCACACATCACATGTTGTTGAACATTTGTATTGGCATCATTCTCAGTACTGATGTTCACCTTCACAAATCTAATTTCCAGTTGTATTGGTTGGTAAATAGAAACATTTTACACCATAAATTGATAATGTCTGACATTAATTTCTCAATTAAACTATGCCTTGATGCAGTTAATTGTAGGATACAATGTACTCACTAAAATCAGTAGACCATTCCTCCTGGTGTTTAACTTTTCCTTCATGTGTTTTAAAGGGAGGAAATTACTAGGTCAACAATAAAAAAGTTAATTAACAAAGTCAATTATTTGTTTTTAGAAAAAAAAATTCAGAATTTTTTCAAACAATTGCTTAAAATGTGTTAGGGTGAAAATGACACATGTACATGATTTCTCTTGATACCTAAAAGTATGTGAGAAATACGATGCAGCAGGGTGGAAATTTTGAGGTGATATTTGCAAATGTCACCAAAATCACCGAATTTAGGAAAGGTTTGCGGCTTGGTACTTTGGAGGACAAAGACATGCATACCCAATTTGGATTCGTTGGAATGTGTACTTTCCGAAAATATATGGTTTTCTGGGGTGAACTCCCTTTTTTTTTACCGTTGCCCCCCCCCCCCAAAACTATGTAAATGTGTTGATTTTGCTGTACTTGAAATGACAGACCATATGGGGGTCTTCATTTTGGGGCCCCTATATGACACATGCTATATGCCATATTGCTTTTATATTTCAATTCTTATTGTGTTGTATCAGTATTAAAGCAACAGAGAGTTAACATGGGGGAATAAAACAAAAGATTAGATGAAAGTGACAATCGGGTTTATTGAATTCACCTTTAAGCCACGTTTTTTCCATAGCAGTATAGAAAATTGATTCTACAATTGATTCTACAATTTAGTAGCACTGTGCTCATACTTATACTGTGCATACTTCCTGGTAGCTTAAAAGTGAAAGCTTTGTGTAATGCCTGCATGACTGTTATACTCTACTCATCCTCAGTTACCCAAAACATAACACATGCCAAATAAAATGTAATTGTGGGGATTCTCATGTTAGCGAATATTAGCATCTTTGAGAGATTTGTCTTCCGTAAAATAGCATTTTTAATCGTAGCCAACAAATTACGTTTTTTCTCACTCCAAATGCATTGAAGTGAATGGGTACCCTTTCATGTTTAGTTTTTCTTTATTTGCACCCAAGCAAGTTGATCCATGTGAATGTGGGAGTGCACCTCTCAGGATAAGAGAAAATTAAATAATACCTACCGGAATTTTCTTGTCCTGGCCATCCTCCCCTTCAACATGGAAATTATATACTTATGGGTATCTCCTGCTGCTTCCCAGCCTGGGCAGAAGAAATGGTTAATTTCACCACCCCATAAAGCCCACCCCTTCCTATTCCTCCTCAGTCTGATTATAAAGTCACAATAGGGCGGGCATGTTGACGGGGAGGATGGCCAGGAAAAGAAAATTCCGGTAGGTATTATTTAATTTTCTCTTTTCCTGGCCATCCCCCGTCAACATGGAAATTCTATACTTATGGGATATACCCAAGCAATCAATACAAGGGCGGGATTAATGCTGATCAATTTATTATACAGAAGTAGCTGAAAGAAGGATAGATTGCCCAAACTGGGCCTGAGAAAAAGACATCACATCCAATCTGTAATGCCTAATGAATGTATTGGGCGTGACCCAGGTCGCTGCTCTACAAATGTCCTCAGAGGAGACTCCTGCTTCCGCTGCCCAAGAAGCTGCCACACCACGGGCCGAATGTGCTCTAACTCCCTTGGGAAGAGAGTTGCCCTGCTCTTTATATGATCTCGATATAGCCTTGACTATCCAGGAACTTAGAGTAGACTTAGCGGCTTGCTCCCCTTTTCTTTTCCCAGCGGGAATAACAAAGAGCATTCTTGATTTCCTGAAACTTTCTGTTCTTCTGATGTAGATTTCCAAACATCTCTTGACATCCAGCGACAGATCTTTCTCTTGGGAAGCTGTAAGATTCTCAAATGAAGGCAAAACAATCGGCTCATTAATATGAAATTTCGATACCACCTTAGGAAGAAAATTAAGAACTGGCCTAAGGTGCACCTTCTTCTCATGAAAGATTGTATAAGGTGGATCCACAGAAAGAGCTTGGAGCTCAGAGATTCTGCGAGCTGACGTGATAGCTACTAGAAAGAAAGTCTTCAAGGTTAGTAACCAAAGCGATATCTGTTCCAGAGGCTCAAAAGGTTCAGCCGATAAGGCCCTTAAGACAAGCGGAAGATCCCAGGAAGGAAAAAGAGGCCTAGTCGGAGGCCGGATTCTTTTCACTCCCTGAAAGAATCTCTCTATTAGGGGTTCCTTGGACCAACTCTTTCCCAGAACTGCTGACAAAGCTGAAATTTGACCCTTTAAAGTACTAAGGCTCAGCTCCTTTTGAAGACCTTCCTGGAGAAACTCCAATATAACTGCTACTGAAGGTGTCAAAGGATCCAGGAGTTTACTCATAGCCCAAGAACTAAAGGTCCTCCAAACCTTATGGTACTTAGAATTGGTGTTACTCTTCCTAGCCCTAACCAAGGTCTCAACAACCATATTCTTTCAGGATCCTCCTCTCAATCTCCAAGCCGCTAGCTTGAAACTCACTGGATTGGGATGTTTCCGAGAACCCTGAAGTAGGAGGTCCCTGGAGTGTGGGATTGGCAACGGATCCGCAATTGATAGGCGTCTCAAGAGCGGATACCAAGGCCTCCTGGGCCAGTCGGGGAGAATTGCTATCACTTCCATTCTCGTATTCATAATCTTCTGTAATACTCTTAGTATTACCGGTATTGGAGGAAACACATAGGCAAATAGATCCTTCCAATTCTGGGAGAAGGCATCCAGTGCTGCTGCTCCTGGACAAGGGGCTCTGGAAAAGAAGACCGGAAGCTTGGCATTCCGATCTGTTGCCATCAGATCTATCTGCGGGCAGCCCCAAATAGATGTTATCCAGAGAAAAACCTTCTGCTTCAGCTCCCATTCTCCCTTCGGTAAATGGTGACGGCTCAGGCAATCCGCCCATGAATTCTGAACACCCGGAATGTGTTGAGCAGTAAGGTCTTGAAGATGAGTTTGAGCCCACTGCATGATTGGTGTTATCTCTCTGAGAAGGGTCCTGCTCCTCGTTCCTCCCTGGCCCTTGACATATGCCACAGCTGAGACATTGTCTGTCCTGATCTTCACTGAGGAACCGAGGATGACTTTCTCGAATGCCCGAAGTGCTTGTGAGATCGCCCTGATCTCCAGGACATTGGATGGGGTCTCGGATAGATTCTCTTCCCAAGCTCCCTGAGCATAGTGATCTAGTAGGTGAGCTCCCCAACCTACACCAGAAGCATCCGTAAATATCTCCATCCAAACTGGTTCTTTGAGAGGGAATCCCCTCCGAAGGTTGCTCGGAACCGTCCACCAAACAAGACATTGTCGGCATTCTCTGGTGATCTGTAGTGATGGGCGAATTTGCGCCGTTTCGCTTCGCCGAAAAATTCGCGAATTTGGCGCGAAATTCGCGAAACGGCGAAAAATTCACGAAACGGCGCCAGCGTCTCGTTTTTGACGCCGGCACCCGTTTTTCGACGCCGGCGCCCGTTTTTTCCACGAATTTTCGCGGGAGTTTCGCGAATTTATTCGCTGGCAGCGAATCGCGCAAATTCGCAGCGAATTCGCGCCTGGCGAATAAATTCGCCCATCACTAGTGATCTGGATTAACCGAGACCAATCCTGGACAACTGGATTCCACTGCCTGAGAAACGAAAGTTGAACCGGTCTCATCCTCCATTTGGCCCATCTCACCAGACCTATCGTTGAAGTGAGGAGACCTAAAAGACTCATGAATGTCCTCGCTGAGGTGTAGGACCTCCCCCGCAACTGATCGACCTGAAGTACAATATGACGGATCTTCCGCAATGGAAGAGATACCATGCCCAGGACTGTATCCAACTGAGCGCCCAGGTAGATCATCCTCTGAACTGGTATAAGCTGACTCTTGGCCGTATTTATGATCCACCCAAACTTCTCCAGAGTGTCCCTGGTCGTTTGAAGGTTGGCAGATAAGCTCTCTGGATCTCTGGCTACGAGCAGCAAGTCGTCCAGATAATGGTAGACTTAGATTTTCTCCCGTCTCAGCTTGGCTATTATTACCACAAGAATCTTGGTAAAGGTCCTGGGCGAGGTTGCTAGACCAAACGGGAGACAGCGGAATTGGTAGTGCCGACCCTGAAGACAAAACCGCAGAAATTTCTGATGCTCCAAAGCAATGGGCACTTGAAGGTAGGCATCCTTCAGATCCAAGGATGCCAGCCAATCCCCTGGATGAATAACCCTCTTTATGGTCGCCAATGTCTCCATTTTGAAGGGTTGATACTTTAGAAATTTGTTTATTCTTCGGAGATCCAAAATTGGATGAAAGTCCCCTGTTGCCTTGACAACTAGAAAAAGAGGAGAATAGAATCCTGTTCCTTCTTCTTGGAAAGGAACTTCTGTAACTGCTTGTTTCATCAGCAGCTGCTGAACATAATGAAAAAGGACTTCTCTTCTTTCTGGATCTATTGGTATGTTTGAAACAACGAAATGGTCTAACGTAGGCTTTAAAGAAAATTCTAATTGGTAGCCTCTTTGAATTGTAGTGACTACCCATGTGTCTGTAAACTCCTTGGCCCATACTCCTTGAAAGGCCAAAAGTCTTGCCCCTACAGGAGGATGGGTAGAGAGACCGTCATTGAGCCTTTGAAGAGGACTTGGGGGACCTTGGAGGTCTAGCTCTGGCCCTAAAAGATGTTTGGCCTGCACGCCAATTCGAGGTTCTAAAATCTCTTCCGAATCTGAATCCTCTAGAATCATCTCTTCTTCGAAAGGAACTTTCTGGCCGCCTCCTGAAGTTATCAGGAAATCTTCTACTTTGCGGCAGAAAAGTACTCTTGCCCCCAGAAGATTTTGATATAATGTCGTCCAAGGCCTTGCCAAATAATTTCTTGCCCTCAAAAGGCATCTTGCAAAGCGAATTTTTGGAAGCGGTATCCGCAAACCAAGATCTTACCCAAAGGGCTCTACGGGCTGCTACAGCAAAGGACATTGAGCGAGCAGACAATTGCACTAAATCCAAGGATGCTTGCAGGCAAAAATTAGAGGCCAACCTAAAATCTTCAAGACCTTCCAGAATCTTCTCTCTGGGCATTCGATCTTTAACGGCCTGCTCTAAGTTTTCTGCCCAAAGGGAAAGTGCCTTGGTAACTGACACCAATGCAATAGAAGGCTTACAGGCTGCTCCTGTGGAATGTAGCATTTTTTCAGCTCAGTTTCCATGCGGCGATCCATGGGATTTTTTAAAGCAGATATATCATCTATCGGCAACGCCGTCTTCCTCGACAATCTTGCCACTGGAGCATCCACCGAAGGAGGTTTATTCAAAGTATCTTGAATATCATCAGAGAAAGGATATAATTTCTCAATCCTTCTTTCCGCTGGAATTCTCCTGGAAATCTTCTCCCATTCCAAACGGATTAAATCCTGCACTTCCTTATGAATAGGAAAAGCCATCTTCGCTTTTTTAGAAAATAGAAGGGAGGTAGAAGGCTGACTTGCATCCTCCAGATTCAAGGTGCGCCTAATAGCCCTAATGAGGGGAGTAAGATGTTTCTGATCGAATACTGAAATTTCATCACTAGGCAATTCCTCATCAGATGAAGAGCTGTCATCCGAAGAATCCTCCTGAATAGAAGGATCTCTATTAAATACAGACAAATCTGGGTTAGAGAGAACTGTCTCTTTAAGAGATTGAGATACTGCAGTTTTAATCCATGACATCAAAGACTGCTGATCAGGCAAAGTGGCAGATGTTGAAGGAATAGGCAAATCCTGAGGAGAATCCCTGGCCACAGAGGGGTTAATCTGCCTAGACAGATAATCATCAAAGCAGTCCTGGCAAAATTTCTTATCTCTCATAGCCATATTAACACATGCTCGGCATCTCTTCTCAGCATCTTGCTTATCTCTCTTTTTAGTAGGCTCTTCAGCAGAGGCACTATAAAAAATAAGGGCATACATAAGCCACTATATAGGGGAGATTTCTTTTCGTAACATCAGTAGATTGGAGTACTCACACTATCACCTTGGAAGCAGTTGTCTTCGGGGCAGCTGGATCCATTTTGCACAGGCAGAATAAACGCCAACATCCAAGGCAGCGCTGCGACTTAGCGCCAAACTTTTAAATTTTCAGCCGTCGCCGAGTGACGACGTCATCGCGCACACTGGAGCGCACCTTGAACCGCAAATGCGGCAACAACATCCAGCCCCGCCGAAATCCCCCTCCAGACAACGCAGTTGCCACACAGGATAGGGGCTTCGGGCAAAGAGAATCTCCCTAAGAACTGTGCCCGGTAATCTTAAGTGTGAGTATAAATTTCACCTGAAGTACAGAGGGAACAATCTCCTACTGCATCCAGGCTGGGACAGAAGAAAAGACTGAGGAGGAATAGGAAGGGGTGGGCTTTATGGGGTGGTGAAATTAACCATTTCTTCTGTCCAGGCTGGGAAGCAGCAGGAGATACCCATAAATATAGAATTTCCATGTTGACGGGGGATGGCCAGGAAATATCTATCCATTTGTCTATCGACATATAGAAAATAATGAGCAAATCAGTCCTGTTTTGTCAAAAAATTTAAAAACCATGGAAAAGTTCACAAAACTATTTAAAGTCAAAGGGTGTCTTTGAAAAATTTGGCAATGACGTGATGCATAATTTCACTGTAATTCCAGGGCTACCAAAAAATGATCACTGTATATTTGTACCTATACTATATTATACTATACAGTATAATAATATTTAATTGTATTTTACTATCTCAACAGGATGTCATGGAAACACTTGCAATGAAGAAAGAAGTAACACGATCCACAGAAACAGGAGCCGAGAAACCTTCAGGTGCGCTAAGAAACCATTTCTGTGTTTTGTCCTAATTTATTATGTATTGTTCTTACTCATTACCACCATGAATCTTCCTTTCTTTTATATGTAACATTTAAAAACTAAAAATGAGCTTTAAATTAAATCAATTTATATTTGTTAATATAGGAGCAACAACAAAGCTTAGAAAATGACATCAACTCGGAAAAAGATTTATCTTTGGATATAGGCCATGGGTAAGGGTGAAAAGTATTAAAAGTAGACAAAGGCATAGGCATTATTATCAGAGTATGAGTATGATGGAGATATTGATATTCAGAGCAATTAGAATGCTTTATTCTTGTGTTTTGTTTTAATTACTTAGCATTATGTTTAGTTGTTCTCCAGTTGACAATTGCATCTATTTGCTAGAGCTCTACCCTAGTAACTAGGCAGTACTCATACTGGCAGACTGGAAAACGAATAGTAGAGACCCTGAATAATATAAAAATAAAATTGTATTCTCACAGAGCAATAGCTTTTTGCCTGTTGGGGTTACTGACCCCCATTTGAAAGCTGAAACGAGGCACAATAAGTAATATAAAAACTGTAATAAATGAACAACTGAAATGCTTCGAAAAATAAGCCTTTCAACAGTATAACTCAAAAGGGAACTATTCCTTTAATATACAGATAACAATATACTGTACATTGTATATTTTGTGACCCCCAACCTCTAAGTGCTATACCCATAATTATATTAGCATTTACTCATAATGCTCATCAACACAAAGCATTGTGGTACTGGAACATGAGAGGGAAGACGCTAATTCATACTACATATAGTACGTAGCCTTCATTAGAACCACATGAGGAACAGCCTTCTATTGTAACTGGAATATAGTTCATTTAATACAGCATGCTAAGGAGATTGTTTTAGATCAGAGCAAAATAACTTCAGTACTCAGAGGAAGATTACCCATGACTATGAAAGTACTGTAATGGTAAAATTTGTGTCAGGAACCCATGAGTAGTTTTTGATGATGGTCAGATTTATCAAAGGTCGAAGTGAAAATTCAAATTTAAAAAATTCGAATTTCAAGCAAATTTATGTTTTTTTCAACTATGGAATAGTCCAAATTCGATTTGAATTTGAAAAAATGTGAAAATTCAAATATTGAATATCTGGAGTCAATTGCTGGGCTTTTAAATTCTTTTTAATTCAAATATTGAAATTTATCATGTACTGTCTCTTTAAAAATTCAACTTCGACCATCTAAAACCTGCCGAATTGCTGTTTTAGCCTATGGGGGACCTCCTAGAACCTACTTGGAGTCAATTGCTGGACTTTTAAAAATGTAAGTTTTTTTTGGTAAATTTTTTAATCTAATTCAATTAAATGCACTGTTTCTTCGATTTGCATGATTCGAATCCGTGCGAAAACTGACCTATTTCAATCGAAAATGGACCTATTCAGCCAAAAAAAAACGGATTTTTAAAATAAATTTCGGCTGGTCTTTTTGAATTCGAATTTTGAGGTTTTTCAAATTCGAAATTCGACCCTTGATAAATCTGCCCCTAGATAAAATATTGTATCTCAGTAAAATGAGATGACATTCTAGAAAAAGGAGAGCAAGAAGAAGCTAAGAGAGAAATACTGAAACGCAAAGTAAGAAATGTTCATAGGTACAGGGACTTTATAGTGGATTATAATATCTAACCCCCATCTGTAATTAAAGGCAAAAAAGTTTGCCCAGTAGCAGTAACCCATAACAATCAATAAGATGTTTGATTTTAAACAGGTGACCAGGAAATGCTACTTGCTTATTACTTAATAGGTGGTAAGTCCCTAAGTAAATTTCGCACCTTGTATTGCATAACCCCCTTAATATTTTGAAGTTGAAGATATATTGTTTCTTTAAAAAAACAGGTTTCAATGGGTTATGTTACACGAGTGACTAATCCCAGTTCTAAATCACACAACTCTGGTATAAGGATATATCTTATCATACGGATAAAGGAATCAATTTCATTAATCAATTATTATTGTGGGAAGAGACACATTGGGCCTTAGAAGAGCTGAAATATCTGATGAGTTCATCTTCTGATTCAGAAATGGAATAAACATCCTTAAGAATACAGTATAAAAAGTAGCATGTGCAACGTTACAAACTTTTTCAAATAAACATTTAAATAAATGTAAAGCATTGTGAGTATTTAATTTTCTGTAAAAAAAAAAAAGTGTTAGTCCATTTCCCCTACACCAGGGGTGCCCAGGACATCAATCACATTCTACCAGTAGATCCCGGTAATGTTCCTGGTAGACCGCCATCTAGGGCCTGGCGTCTGCAGTGAGCGAGGGAGGGCAGACGGTCTGGCATGGCTGGGCTGGGCTGAACAGAATATCGGCACGAAGGGGAGGTAGAAAGGGTGGTGTGAAAGGGATGTAGGGAGACAAGAACAGCAAGAAGGGAGGGGAGATGAGAGCAGAAGGAAGGAAGGGAGAGAGAAAGAGCGGGGAGGCAAGAACAGCACGAAGGGAGAGAGGGTGGGCTGCAGGCACGGAGGGGAAGCTGCCCCTCTACCCCTGCACTTACCAGAGCTCTTCTCTTCACTAAGTGAAGGGAATAGAAAACCCTGCACCACCTTGTTGTACTGGAATCGGTAGAACTTCAGCAGGGCACAGGCCATGTTCCCTGGTTCGGGCTGGGTGGTAGGCAAGTCACTGACTCCGTATCATTGGTGACAGGTGATCTCACTGCTTCCAGTGTCTCCATGGTGACTAAGGCAGAGTCATGTGTACTGAATGGCAACAGATTCAGGCGACCATAGTGGTTGCTGGTAACATGTGTATGATCTGCCAGACACTTTGATACAAATAAAGTAAGTTACTTAGCTATATCACCCCCAATAAGCTCTTCCAAACCCTTCTAGCTAAAAAACTGCAGCTTAATGGTGTTATGTAAAGAACAATGGAACACACTAAAAATGGAAGCCATAGTTGCCAAGTGTTCCTTATTTACAGCAGGGTCGAGTAATTCTGTGGAAATATTTGTCCAGCTCTCTGTGCATAATGGAGTCCTCCTCCAGGGCCAGGGGCCCACTACAAGTTAAAGAAAAAACATTGGTAGTCAGAAGTTTTTTTGGCTCCCTTCTGCTGCTTTGGCTTTTTATCCCTATGGCGGCTTTGTTTCCCTAAGGAGGCTTCGGGAAGAGAGGAAGGGCTGGGCACGGAGGGGAAGGGAGGGCTTAGAGCTGAGAGCACTGAGGGGAAGGGAGTGTATTCAAACTTTCATAACCTGCCAAATTTTGTAAAATGAACATGGTAATTAGTGGGTGTGGCCACCAAAACTGGTGTGGTCAAAATTTCCCTACGCAAAATCAAGGTCGATCTCCTGACAGGGCCCAGGTGTCAAGAGTTGATCCCAGTGTAACAAAGTCTGGGCACCCCTGCCCTACACAATAGATCCAAATGCCTACAGAACAAACTGTTAGGGAGTCTATTAAATTCTGCCCGTATCATTTTTATGACAGGAATCTGCCCCTTCATTCACTCTACATTCTTATGCCTCAATATAATACATACAGGGTAGTGATGAGAGAAATGTGTTGCCAAGTTTCACCTCAAATATGAGCAATAAAAAAGTGTTGCCCACTGATATTAAAGCATTTCAGTGAATTTCTAATGGTTTGAAATTTTTTAGGAAGTGAAACGGGTCAGATACCCTCATATACACATAAGAAAAATATTTAGATATGAAATGAAAAACCATAGAAAGGAAAAGAGCCACCAAATTTGACAGTAACACAGTGTTGGACTTTACATTTTCAAAGGGGGTATCTGTACCCATAAAGTCTAAAACCCAATTCCCCTCCGTTACTGGGTCAGACTCAATTCAATTAGAAAAAGTTATCTCATGGTTAAAAAAAAATAATTTCTCCTCAAAGTTAATTTGAGGAGAAAAAACTTTTCTCCAAATTCAGTTCCAGTTTTTTTCTCATGGACTACAATAGAGTTTTCACATGATAAACCATGAGATAGGTTCTTCTGCAATGAATTGCATCTCAATGACCACAATTGAGGCTTGGAAAGGTGCCAATTTTATTATATTTTATACGGTAGATATCGTTTTGTAGGATTGGCCAGTGTTTTAGTATAACCTTTCTTATAAAGGCCAAATGGGGACCATATTTTGTTTTTTCACTATTTTATTTTTTTCTTTAAGAAGCTCCTTCTTTTCAATCCTTAAAACCTCTCTGCTAGTTGTCTGCAGTTCTCCCCTGTCATAACCTCTTTCTCCAAATTTACTAACCGATTTGTCAGCTTGGTTACTGCACAATTCATCTGTTGATGTGATCCTTCCAGCTCTGAGGAATTGACTCTTTGGAAGTCCTCTAGTGACCCCCGCAGGATGAAAGCTGTCCTTGAGTAAGAGGTTATTTCTGTCAGTGGGATTTTTAAACAAGTCAGTGGTAAAACTGCCATTAGTTAATGTTACCTGCACATCAAGGTAGTTAACCGTCAGTGGAGCCATGCTCATAGTAAATTGTATGGTGTCATGTACAGTATTCAAATAGTTGAAAAACTGATACAGGAGTTCTGAAGAACCTGTCCATGCTAGGATAATGTCGTCCACATAACGTTGCCATACAGCAAACTACACACAGATTGAGGTTAATTTTCTCTGGAACCATGGGTAAAAAGGAGGGGCTAATGGTATAAAGGTGTTTTCTGCACATGTATTGTTATCCTGATGAAGGGTGGGTTAACCCCCGAAACCTGGGAATACAGAAAAATATGGTGGCACTGCACCTCTTGCTGTTTTTTTAGTTCTACAAGTTATTGAGCCACCCTGGCATATGGAATGAATTGACATTCAGCTTTTCTTCCATTCTAGCAATTTTGCACTTAAAATGAGCTCTCATTTTGTCACAGACAGAAGTCAGCCCATATCACATCAACTGCTGCTTTGCCCTGTCCTAGCTTCTTTCACTAAACATTCATCAGATTAGGAGTTTTTAGTTAATCATTAACCCTTTCACTGCCTCTCCCTTGTTGACTGGAAGGAAGGAAGGGAGTTGATTAGTGATGGGCGAATTTGCGCCGTTTCGCTTCGCCGAAAAATTCGCGAATTTCGCGCGAAATTCGCGAAACGGCGAAAAATTCGCGAAACGGCGCCGGCGTCTCGTTTTTGACGCCGGCGCCCGTTTTTGACGCCGGCGCCCGTTTTTCCGACGCCGGCGCCCGTTTTTGGCGCCGGCGACTTTTTTCGAAAAAAAAAATTTTTGACGCCGGCGAATTTTTACCGCGAATTTTCGCGGGCGTTTCGCGAATTTATTCGCTCGGCGCGAATCGCGCAAATTCGCCGCGAATTCGCGCATGGCGAATAAATTCGCCCATCACTAGAGTTGATTCTGGTTAAACACCTTCCTCATTCCAATCCATTAATAAACCACTTGTTTATAGGTTTCTGACACCAGTGAAAGTGGAGCAAGTGGGGAGATGTTCTTCAAATCAAAGTTTCTTTCTTTATTCCCAGTAAGGAGGTCATTCAATTCTGCCTGATAATTGCACTCCCAGTTAATGTTTACTCGCTTAGGTAACCCCAGGAAGAACAGCTTTGCAGATACTTAGGGGCATGTTCTCAGCAAAACTTAAGTTCAGGAAGTTTTGAACAAATCAACACATTAAACAGATACATGCTTGGAGCAGTCAGACCTTCAGTGCTGGGTAGTATTGGGCAAAAGCCAGGTATGGATTTTTGGTGAATTTTGCGATTCGTCGCCCGCAAATATTTTTGCGAAACTGCGGCAAAAATTTGGCTTGACAAAAAAAAA
Source organism: Xenopus laevis (assembly GCF_017654675.1). Lineage (NCBI taxonomy): Eukaryota > Metazoa > Chordata > Amphibia > Anura > Pipidae > Xenopus > Xenopus laevis. The sequence continues at coordinate 112,502,953 of NC_054388.1, read as the reverse complement.
GTCGCTTGTCAAAATTGCCGCACGCATAAAAATGATTGGACTCCCACTCACTTTAATGCATTTGGACAAAATAGTCGTGTGTATAAAAATTGACGCTCGTGTTGAAATTGTCGTGCCTCAAAATTATTTTGATGCCCACTGACTTCAATACGTTTTGCAAATTTTTTGCCATTTCCAAATTTTTCGCCGATTGACAAATTGTTTTCGGCGAAGCAAAATGGGACAGATTTGCCCATCACTAGTGCTGAGCCCTCTGGCAGAAGTGTTGAGACACCAAACAACAGATGAAGGTTCAAGGAGCATCTTATCCATCAAACACTGACTGTAGTGCACACAACAGACACTAAAGAATAAGAACTTGGCCACTTGCATCTGAAATTGCACTTCACACACTGCAAAAAGCCTGTATAGTGTCCTTCTCAATACTAGGCTCAGAAGGATCTTGCAGTTGGTTGTTGGGTATGGGCTCCATATGTTTCATTGGTCTCAGTGTTTCCATAACATACTGATTATGTCTGACGAAAAATCTATGGGATTTTTAAAGAGTATTTACTGTATCAATGGGTGAAAGTGAAAATTCCCCATTTGATAGATATGCTTTTCAAATTTGCCATAGAAAAGAATGGAGAGTGGTGGATTTTCACTCTAACTGGAGATCTCTAACTTCCCTCTTTGATAAATATACCCCTTGCACTCCATTTTAACCAAATACAGTAAGTACATGTTTTTAATGATTTCCTTTTTCTCTGTAATAATAAAACCTAACTAATATAGATTTTTATTAGCGGTAAAACAATGTTTAATTATTGTTATAATGGGTTTTTTTTTTAGCAGACTTAAGGTATGGAGATCCAAATTAAGGAAATAACCCCAGGTCCCAAGCATTCTGGATAATAGGTCCTCCACCTAGAGGCATAGTCTTCTATCAGGGCTGTAAAGGCTTTAAATCCTTGGTCATTGTATAGCCCAGCAATATATTTAGCCTTGCCAAGAATATTGGGTCTGGCACTGGAATGTCTATGTTAAGGGTGTCACTAAAGGGTGGTATTTGGGGATGTATTTTGTAGTGCTTTATCACACCTGGGGGGGCTTCCAGATTTCACCCTCTGCTGGTTTTCCCAGACCTCTCCCAGACTCTTACTGGCCTGGACTACATGATCCGCTCTCCCAGTTATGGCTCCCCAACAATCACTGCCCATTTGCTGCTCCAAGGTACAGGAATTCTTTGCCTACTCCCAGTTCCAACTAGAACAGTCACCTTTATGAAAATTTATAACTGGCAGGTGAGGGGCGGGCACAAAAGGTGGCGGCCGGTGACAAGAAGGTGATGTGGTTATGCCACAAAAGGGGTGGGGCTACAATACAGACAGCAGGAGGGCTTAGGAGAGGATGCCCATACAAACAAGGTAACATTGGGGTGGATCGGGGGCAGGCCAAGGACTAAATTTAAAGATATTACCTATTCATCAGAAGCTGCACTGCAGTTAATTTGTAATACCGGCCCCAGTCACATTTTAGCGGCTAGTCTGGTGAAATACCAGCCTGGGGGCAACCCTAGTTCCATCCTTCCATTTTTTAATGAATTGCTAGATTTTTTTGTTAAAAAGTTCGAATTGCTCTATTTTAGTGAAAACATTCGAATTGCTAGATTTTTCGTGAAAACGTTCGAATTGCTCAAATTTTTTGTGAAAACGTTTGGATTGTTCGATTTTTTTAGTGAAAACGTTCAAATTGCACTATTTTTTGGGAAACCGTTAGACTTTCACGTTTTTTTCGTGAAAACGTTTGAATTTCACGATTTTTTGTGAACTTCCCAATTTCATGATTTTTTTTTTTGGCCCCTCTTTATCATCAAGAGGATTTAACAATTCTTATAACGTATCTCCTCTCTATACAATATATATATTAATGATAACAATGTGTAACGGCTGGTATCCATTATAGAATGGCTAATTCTAAGTACATTTTCAATTCCCCTTCATTTTTTCTTTTTTATAGTTTTTTGAATTATTTGCCTTCTTCTTCTGACTCGTTCTGAGGGTACACCAAACACAGCAGCAAAAAAAAAAAACGAGGTGCAAATAACCCAAGGGTACCCCCACATTCAGTGACCCTGAATGTGTACAGCAAATATTAGGTATGCACACTCAAAACAATATACAAGCAATAACTGGTATAGAAAAATATTTTTTATATATATTATAGTAATGAAATATACATCAAACCAATTGGTTTCTTATCAAAGCAGCTGATACACAGCAATATTGACTAATATATACATACCACCTAGTTATATGTTCAAGGCAAAAAGAGACAAATACTCTTTCTCCAAATGGCCCTAATGAAGATAGGGAATTAACCCTTTTCTTTTAAATGTTCTCTACTCAGCCTGTGTTGATAATGAGGTTTATGTTATTCTGAGGTTTGATATTTTTAAGAAATGGGTTTTAATGGTACACATTGTCTTTACAGACTACATAGGACTTGGATTCAAAAAATCCTTCTATGAACTTTTGCTATTATGTCCCACAGACGTTATTGAAGATGCTGATAATCTATGGATTAATTGGGGGTCCCATGATGGGTATTTTTTAATTGGGGTAATATGAATTATGTCACATTGATATGATTAATTATATTTATGCACTGTCACTTTAAATAATGTGGAGGTAGAATATTATGCACATTGTGCATATAGAAGTCTAATGACCAGTGATGGGCAAATAAATTCGCCAGGCACAAATTCGAGGGGAATTTCCACGTTTCACCACCAGCGAATAAATTTGCAGTGCAAATTCACCATTGTGTCAAAAAAATGTTGGTGCTCATCAAAATAGTCACGCACATAAAAATGTTTGTCCGTTAATGCATTTGGACGTAATAGACACACATAGGGGCAGATTTACTAAGGGTCGAATATCGAGGGTTAATTAACCCTCGATATTCGACCAGGAACTAAAATCGTTCGACTTCGAATATCGAAGTCGAACGATTTAGCGCAAATCCTGCGATCGAACGATCGAAGGAATATTCGTTCGATCGAACGATTAAATCCTTTGAATCGAACGATTCGAAGGATTTTAATCCAACGATCGAAGGAAAATCCTTCGATCAAAAAAACTTAGGCAAGCCTATGGGGACCTTCCCCATAGACTAACATTGACTTCGGTAGCTTTTAGCTGCCGAACTAGGGGGTCGAAGTTTTTCTTAAAGAGACAGTACTTCGATTATCGAATGGTCGAATAGTCGAACAATTTTTAGTTCGAATCGTTCGATTCGTAGTCGAAGTCGTAGTCGAAGGTCGAAGTAGCCCATTCGATGGTCGAAGTAGCCCAAAAAACACTTCGAAATTCGAAGTTTTTTTAATTCGAATCCTTCACTCGAGCTTTGTAAATGTGCCCCATAGAAAAATTGTCATGGGCATCAAAATTGATGCGCATCAATATAATTTTGACGCCCAATTTCGCAAATTTTTCGCTGTTTCGCCAATTTGTGGTAAATTTGCAAATTTTTCTGCAAAACGGGAGAAATTCGCCCATCACTAGTGATGACACTTTACAGTATGATATTATGTCACTATGATCTGAGTATTGTTATGAATGAAGTTTTAGCCCAGGTGCCATTATGTCTATTATGTTCTTGAAGTTTATGTCCTAATTAGATAATTCTGTTACAAGACAAAGGGGCAGATTCACTAAGCGCTGAATTCACGCTAGCGTCCACTTCGCTCACATCGCAACAATTCGCCAGGCGTAGATTCGCCAGGACAATGCTAATTCACTAAAATCCAAAGTTGCGTCCAGGGTGCTGAACGCTGGTGAAGTTGCACTAGCGTTACTCCGGCAAGCGAAGCGAAGTTGCACTAGCGTTGGCTAATTTGCATACGGCAGGAAGTTAAAGTTGAATGGACGAATATGTTGCAGCAAATATATTACATTACAGGAAACCTTAATAAAATAAAATAAAGTTGTTATATTGCCCTATACATGAGCCCAGTGTATAGTTTATGTGCCATATGTTAGGAAATGTAGGGGGGAAGGAGGGTACCCCAGAAAAAATTTACGATCTTTTGCAGAATATCACCCTGAAAAATGAAAAGTCACCAGTGTTTTTTGGGACTTACTCTACTCTATTGCACTTCGCCTGGTCTGAGGTGACGAAAGCAAGTCTGGCGCAAGATGTAACGTTCAGTAAAATCCGCATCTTAGTGAATTTGCGTAGTTACGCCCATTCGCCAGAGCGCAACTTCACCAGGCGTAAAGGAGCAAATTACCGCTAGAGTCTATCTCCTTCGCTAGCAAAGTTACGTCAGCAAACATTAGTAAATTGGCAAAGTAAAGAAATGACATCATGCTGGCGAATTTTCGCTAACGTCAGTCACTTCACCCTTTAGTAAATCTGCCCCAGATGAGCTGTGGTTGCTAGGATGCAACGTGTTAATGGGTGAATGTATGTGCCAGTCCAGTCTCGTCATGTAAGTGCTTTCTTTGGCTATAACATAAAATATAGACATATGTCTTTGATCATCGTATATGTTTGATGCCTTGATTTCCCTATACATGCACACTTATATAAAGCGTTCTCCCTGGTTGCAAGGGTACAACGTACGCTCATGTTCTTGATGTGGATATTTACAATATATGTTAAGGAGATGGCGCTAGTCGGGAGCCGCGTCATGACGCTGGATCTAGTATCCATGGAAGTGACGTCGGCGGAAGTGACATCACAAATACGGAAGTGTAGGAAGTTATTGAACATGAAGATCTTTAGGGTATTTATACCTTAGATGGTTTGGCAACACATCAGAATCCCCCTTGACTATAGTGCCGAAACGTTGGGGCATTCTCATTACTGGCAAGTATATCCGTTAGTGATGGGCGAATTTATTTGCCAAGTGCAAATTCTCAACAAATTTGCCCTTTTTCGATGCTGGCGTCAACGTTTTTTCCAGCGATAATAAACTGACGCCCATTGACTTTAATGGGTGCTGGCATCAACTTTGACGCTGGCGCCCATTTTGTCGCCGGCACCAAAAACGCCATTTGGTGAACTTTTTGACAGTTTCGAGAATTTGGCGAAATTCGTGGCAAAGTGAAATTTGTGACAAAGCGAAATTCGCCAATCACTAGTATCCGTCTCTTGTGGTTGTCTCTTTGTGCCTTGAACATATAACTAGATAGTATGTATATATTAGTCAATATTGCTGTGTATCAGCTGCTTTGATAAGAAACCAATTGGTTTGATGTATATTTCATTGCTATAACATATATCTATATATAAAGAGATTTTTTTCTATACCACTTTTTGTTTGTATATTGTTTTGAGTGTGTATACCTAATATATGCTGTACATTTTTATTACACTGCCCAGGAATGCTTGTGGTGCAGTTTGTACTTAGTGATAAAGAGAATTATATCTATAAAGATATTGGTGTAAGAAGCCAGGCTGATTGGTACTGACATTGCCCTGTAGTTAACACACAGTTACACCCACGTATGGGAATGTGAAAGTGAAAAAAGACGTGAATTGGCTTTTAAACTTTACTCTCTCCGTTTTGATCGGCTGCACACGCTCACCACTACTGGGGGCTGCTGGGAAACAAGGGGAGCCCTATGGCTGGAATGAAATACATCTCTGGGGGTAAGATCAGCTTTTATTTCTGAGACTGAGCAACACTTATCAGGCAGCACTGAAGAGCAGGACTGGCTGAGCCACAACTCCCAGGGTCCATAGCAGCTACTAATCTCTCTACAATCCAAAAGTTAATCGAGTCAGCACTAAAAAAGCTCAGGAGAGTTCAGCAATTAGCCAAATGGAGAAAGGAAAAAGGGAATAAGCAAAAGGAAAAAAAAGTAATTACACATTCCCATTGGCACGCTGTGAATTGTTAAAATGTAAATCATATGCACTTTGCGCTAAGTAAAGGTGGAATGTGAGAGTGTGTGGTGTTGTGGAACTATAACATTAAGAAATATTACACTATATTACTTTTTTCCCTTTTGCTCCCTTTCCTTTCTCCATTTGGCTAATTCCTGAACTCCCCTGAGCTTTTTCAGCCCTGACTCCATTTACTTTTGGACTGTGTAGAACGAGTCCTACATGAGCCGGAGTAAATTGGGATTTTTTAAGGACTTTTGGACATATTAATTTTAATAGAACGTAGTTATCTCTCTATATTACAGCATTCATTACAGGTACTCAAATCCCCCCTCCTATTGCCCTTAAATCAATGTTTTTGTTCCAGATTGAGTGAGGTTAATCTCACCTAAGAATGCAGAGGTCACTTCTAGGGAACCTGGGGTAGAAGTGCAAGGCAGGAGCACCAGGGAAAACAAGGCTTGATGGGACCATGTAACACCTGCTAAACTGGAACACCATCAAAAAGCTGTTTTCAATGTCTTTTTGTCATTAGTATTTGCACCACTTTCCATTACACATTCATTACCCATTTTTCAATTAATTTAAAATTATTTGTAACAGCAATTGCAACTGAAAGTATTGTCTTTTTGGCTACTTAAACCCCCCAATTAAGAAAAGCCCCAACCTACTAACCTAGATAGTCCCCCCCCTGTCCCTGCTTCCACCCCCATACTTCAACAGCCCTAAAATTGTCCCTAACATATGTTTCACCTACTTGTGTAGAGTAAGCAAGTGGAGCTTCTGGGCACCATCTTCCAGATCTTCAGATTTCTTTAGGTCCCCTTCGGCAATTTCTGGCACTTTTGGCGCAAGCGCAATAGGTATGAACCGGAAAACTGCTCCAACTGCACATGCACCAATATGGCGCTCTATTACAGGTGAAGACTGTCTATCCAGAAGATGGTGCCCACAAGCTCCACTGAGGAGATGGGTTGATAGCGGAATTGTTAACTATGATAGATACTTTCGGGATGTTAGTTGGAGGAAAGAGAACCATTTCCATTTTAGAGAGGTTTAACATTGTTGGTTGGGACATCCAAGTAGAGATAGCGGACAGGCAGGAGGAGACACGAGTTAAGAGCGCTGGGTTGAGATCAGGAGATGAAAGATAGATCTGAGTATCGTCAGCATAGAGATGGAATTGGAAACCATATGAGTAATTGGTTACCCATATCCTACAGTCCTTCTGGACAAAAAGCATTAACATCATTATGATCATTGCCTACAAGATGAGTGGGATTTTTAAAAATGATATATGCCCATTGTGCGCATGCACAGAACGTTTCAGTGACATCAGAGGAGAGATGTGTGCATGTGCATGATGTCACTTCCATGGATGACACGTCCGCTTACATCATATACCTGGAAAAATTGAGGCAGCATGGCATGCGCTACAAATCCCCCAGCGGCTCCATGGGAAAAGTTGACAGCTCTGGAACTGCCGTTCCAAGTAAAAATATGTTTCTGATTACATAGATATGATCATCTCTTTCCATAGGTAGTCAAATCAACATCATGGAAATCAATGGAGAATACTGCATATCTGCTATAGTTGCAGCGACAGTACTGGTCTGTGTGTTTCTCAGTAAGTACATTATAAAATCAATGCATGGATTCAGAGTAGAGAACAACTATTCCAACGTACACATTTGGCTGAGGAGGCGCCTGGATTCTATTTTGAAACGGACATGTATTATGGACATTTATAAGTATAAGATAAGTAAACCTTTGAAATAAGCGAATGTAAAATTAATGAGGGTGCTATTCTAAGCACTTTTGTCATTTACATTCATTATTTATTTATTTTGTATTCCAAGATATTAAGAGATACATGTGCTGTTAATATGAATGAATTTTGTTCCTACAGCGCCACCTGCTGGTCAGTTTCCAACCAGTCTGACCACCAAGTAGTCAAGGAAGTTGTCAGGAGAAAGAAAGAGGCTGATCTGATGTTCTTCTGCTTAGGATAAAAATTAGAAACCTTTCTCACATTTTTCTTAAGCAAAAGCAGCTGTATTTTCTATGTTTCCTAATTAGTATTTAGCATAAATTATGACATGCACCAGTCACAAATACCTGAACAAACACAGTGGCAGCCTCTTCCTAGTGAGGGCCCTTATTATGTTGCTAAATGAAGAATGGCTTCTCCTTCAGCCGTCAGATGCCTATTCTATATTGCATTATTTTATTTAGAAATATATTTATTTATTGAACTCATTGTTACCTGTTTTTTAAACATTTAAATCCAGTTACTGGCTTTCAGTGTTTTTTTTATCAGAGAAAAAAAATTGCATTTTATTTCTATTAGCTCGTTGCCCTATAGAAATGAAACCCTAGCTATTTCCTGTCTCTTCTCAAGCAGCGCCTGTTTTACTGCACAAAACAGAAGTCATACCACAAAGGAGAACTCCTTGTTTTAACCAAATCCATTTTTGTCTTTGCAGAATGTGCGCAAATAGGGAGAAAAAGGAAAAGAAAACATGATGAAGAGACAGGTAAGCTCATAGGTTACAAAACCACTCTCCATTGGCTGGGTCACCATCAGGGGGGCACAGGGGGTACCTGTACTGAGCCCAGGCCTAAAGGGGGCCCCCAAAACACTTTTTGAATTAGCTGGACCCCCCCCTTGAAAGAGCCAAAGTCATGTGTCGAACTGTCAAAGATCCGAAGTGCAGAAGATCTGAAGTCCTGAAAAAGCCCGAAGTCCCGAGAGTGAAGAAAACCCGAAGTGCTAAAGACCCGAAATGCCAAAAACCTGAAGTGCCGTAGACCCAAAGTGCCAAAGACTTGAAGTGCAGAAGACCTGAAGTGCCAAAGACCCGAAGTGCAGAAGATCCAAAGCCGCAAACTGAGCCAAAGCCACGAAAAGACTCGAAGTTAAAGTCCTGACAACCATTGATTTTTTTTTAACTTATAAGGAGGTCCTGACCACCAATTGCTTTTTATAACTTGTTTGTGAGGAGGTTTTCATTAATTGTTCATTAATAAGCAAACACAAAGAATAAAATATTAAGACCATTTGTAAATTGGGCCTAAAGTTTCATTCCACCACTGCCCAGATACAGGAGTCTGACACTGATTAAATTTGACCTATCATCCCCCTTATGTATTTAATCACTTTAATATGGCACCTTTGCTCTATGACCAATAATGTGCTCCAGGTGAGACCTTAATTGGCGAGCCCTTGCAACGGTGTGGAGGCAGGGTCTCAATACATATTCACAATACAGACCAATGGTAGAGTCTTCCCCCTATTTGTGCTTGAGAGGGAGATGTCAGTCTACCCAGAGTTTCTCCTATTTCCTCTGGGGAAACCTCAGGGTCTCAATACATACTCACAAAACAGACCAAAGGTTGAGTCTTCCCCCTATTTGTGCTTGAGAGGGAGATGTCAGTCTACCCAGAGTTTCTCCTATTTTCTCTGGGGACCTCCTAGTGGGAAACACAGGGGAATCTATCTCCGTCCCTATTGCTCTGTCGCTGTTTCCCTGACTATGCAACAATGCCCTTGGGATCTTCTCCATTCTATCACTCCTTGCTGGAGCCCAAAGCTGCTAAATATAGGTAACCCAAAAGCTAGCTAGCTCTCCTAGATAGACTATTACAAGATAGCTACACCTTACTAATCCTGACTAAAGATGACTCCATGGGAGAATCCTCTGCTCAGGTCTTAGATATTATAGCACAGCTCCAGCTAGTGGCCACAACTAGGATAGCTAGGGGTCATAATGTGACCCAGGAACTGCTTCCCTTAGAATAAGGGTGTCCTTTAGGCAAGGTAAATGGAAAGGTAAATGGGGACACATTTACCAGTCCCCATCACTTATATTTTTCTAGGTGAAACATGTTGGATTAGAAGTGCATTTCAAAATGTTTTGTTTGCATATAATTACTATAAATTTTGTGAAACAGTCAGATATTGTGCACGGCATGGCACTATAAAAAAGTAATATCTGCAAACAATTTATACCACACTCTACATTTGAGCGGCCAAGTTTGTTTTTCATGAATCAATATGCCCCTAGCTATCTCATAATAATCCTGACTTGTGTAGTGCCTTAAACTAAAAAGCAAGTTCCCTACGTAACAACCAGTAATAATACAGTTCCAGTATATTATGGAATTCGCATACTGTGTTTCTCAAGTTTGTTATGGCGTGAAGATCTTTCCTTGCACTTTGTGGCCATACAAAAGTAAGCAAAGACTTGTTGTGTTGTGTAGTAGTGATACAACTTCAATATCTTGAAGGACATAGTTACAGTGTACCCACAAGTAGTTGTAGATTCTTTGTATAAATCCAACCATTAAATGAAGCCTTCTATCTGTTGCACTGTTTTTGATTTTATGTTATCACTATGTGACCCTGAAGGTACAAATAAACAATTGTTGGGGGTTGGATCCAGAAGAACATCGGCTGGGCTTCCACAACATGATTCTTCATGTTGTGGTTATGGTAAGGATTTGTTCTCTATTTGCTGTTTGCTTTAGCCAACACAACATTTATTTATTTGTTTCTGTAATGTTATGTTATCATTGGGTTGTGACACAGAAGATACAAAGTTGTTGCAGCATAAAGGCAAAGTAACCCCTGCTGAATCCTGTGATAGTAAGGCTAATGCCACACGGGCTGAAATTGGCCTGCTGAAATATGCCGGCCGAATATCAGCCACTATCCGGGCAGTAGCCTCCTCTTCTATCTGCACCTGGAACTGATGGAGCTTGGGTAGAGACATGAGGCTTATTTCAGTATGAGAATGCAAAATATTGGGTTTCTTCATCAAAATGAAATTGAGGCTACTGCCCTCATAGGAGCTGGTTTTCTTCTTGTGTATATCAGCAGGCAGATTTAAACCCCCTGTGGCACCAACCTAAGGGTTTGTCCTCTATTTACTCTTGGATTAAGCTGCATGTTTTGTCCAAGCAATTGCTCTTCCTGTATAACAATCATTCTGAATGTTCTTGTGAAGTTCCTATGTAGATAGAATGGGAAAACTGCTGTTTTAGGGTCCTGGTGTTGGAAGTTTTATTGTCCCTACAGCAAAATATTAAAGTATTTATATTTTTTATTTGATTTCTTGCAAATCTTTTGTCCCTTTCCAGTGTTTTGTTAGTATTTTCAGGTAATTCTCAAAATTGAACGTTATGTTCTTCTCATTAAGTGAGTGAAATTAAATACATCCACCAATTGCCCATCAATTTTTGTAGTGGGATTCTCATTTTTTTGGTTTGTCCACCGCTCATGTTTTAATGATTTCCTCCAGTGTGTTGTACCTTCTATTTCTGGAGAAAATTATTTGGCAGTAATATTCATCTGTATCTACATTAAGTCACATAACTGCTTGAGACAACTGATCCAATGACCCTAAGGTAGAACTTAAATATGTGTAACCACCATATTTGTGTAAAATGGGCCATCTTCACCTAAAATTTGAGAGAAGAGGCCCTGTAAGCCCACTGAATTTATATATGCCCACAATTGCAGAGTAACAGAGAGGCGCTTCTTCGTACGTCTTCTCTACTTGTACAACCATTAAATCTTGTCTTGAGCTTGAGGATTAAGTTACAATTTAAGAAATTATGATAATAAATATTATCATTAGTCCTGACTTTTGTCATTTACTTTAATTATTTATTTATTTTTTATACCAAGATATAAGGGATACATGTGCTGATAATATGAATGAATTTTGTTCCAACAGCACCACCTGCTGGTCAGTTTCCCACCAGTCTGACCACCAAGTAGTCAAGGAAGTTGTCAGGAGAGAGAAAGAGGCTGCTCTATTACTTATTACTTCAAGTAATAATTAATAATCAGCAAAAAGACCATTACCTATAGGGAAACTTTAATGTACATTCATATTGTTTAAGTGTATCAATACATGCAATACAGTTGTATAATAAAACATTTTCCCTCTTTATCTTTACAGGATTGTGGTCTTGCTGTTCTTGCTGTTGTACAGAAGAGAATGAAGGATGTGAAATAGAAGGTACAAAATAACAAATCTAATGTTTGTTTTTGTCTGCAGTTTCTTGCAGTTTTGAAAGGACATAATGAAATCACATGGGCAGTTGTAGAATGGAATGTATCTATAATGTATGTACTGCAGGCCCCAAACACAAATTACTTGAGGAAACAGTTAGTACAGGTCTGTGCCCATAAAAAGTGAGACGAGAGTCCATTGACTAATTGACTTGTATAGTGCTGGATGTGCGGGTCAACAAAAAGTGTCCCACAACCAAACCCAACCCATTCTCTCCTAACCTGACCTGGGGCACCATTACTACTTATATACCTGTATATAATTATATACCTAAACCTACCTACGACCCAGAGGGGACCCTGACCCAGAGGGGACAGGGCAGGTGTGAACATGTAATTACCAATGGCAATTTGGCAACCAGAAGGCTGGAAACCCACCTGAACCAAAGATTGATCCATGGATCCCACAAGATTCAGGCCAGTCTATGCAACACTATTGTATAACATGGAATTTATGTAGCACCTCAAGCCAACATAGTGCTTCATGCTTTGCATGTTAAGAAAATACTTCACGTAAAACTGGCAATGTGTTTTTGAATTAGTTGAAATAAAAGCCATAACAATAGTATGTAAAAGGCATATTTCAGAACCTGTGCATGCCATGTACTAAGATACACCTATGCCTATTAACCATCAAACGGTTCAATGGACCATTTATATTCATATTAAAGGGGAACTATCGGAAAAATGAAGATTTTATATAAGCTTCAGCATACTGAAATAAGAAACTTTCTAACTACAATCAATTAAAAATTCTTTACCATTTCTGAAATAATCAAGTTTATGTTCACTATCCCTCTCTCAGCATCTGTTTCTCTTCATTCTCTCTTCATGCAGCAGTTGGGTGTCAGATATTCGTTGACAGTTAGATCCAATATATCCTATAGGGGGGCTCCTATTGCCTAGGAGATATAATAGAGCTCACTCTATTAAAATCACCAGACATCATGTCTCTCTACATGCAGGATTTGTGCAAAAGGCGGTTAGTTTGTTAGATTTTGTTTGCACTGAAATACTAATACCAAAGTTATTTGAATGAGCTCTAATACAACTGCTAGGAAAGGAGCCCCCTATAAGATATATTGGATCTAACTGTCATTGAATATCTGACACCCAACTGCTACATGAAGAGAGAATGAAGAGAAACAGATGCTGAGAGAGGAATAGTAAAGATAAAATTGATTATTTCATAAGTGGTTCCGAATTTTTAATTGATCATATATAAACTCACCAAACCACTTGCTACGCTCCTCTACTGAACCTGCGAAGTTTCCCTAGAGCTCCTTCGCTAGCGAAGTTGCGCCTGCACCCATTAGTAAATTGGCGAAGTCCCGAAATGATGTCACACTGGAAATAAATGGTATAAATAACCAACCCCAACCGACCCTCTCCTAACCTGACCTGGGGCACCCATAACTACTTATATACCTGCCCCTCTTTATCTTTGCAGGATGGTGCCCTTGCTGTTCTTACAGTTCTGCAGAAGAGAACGAAGCATGTGAAATAGGTATAACATAACATAATGGAATGTTTTTGTCTGTTTTTGCAGTTTGCAAGGACATAATGAAAACAGATGCCTTAACTTAAAGGTGAACTACCCCTTTAAACCTATAAACATAGAGTATCAAACTGTTCAGTAGACCGCATGGCATTCATATTTAGGGGAGTTTAATCTTGGTGCCTAATGACCTGTAGAATATAGCATTCTGTAAACTGGATGTTGTGATATTTTAAAAAAAATGTCAAAATATTTTACAAAAACTAATAGCTTTAGGAGAACATTGCATGTTTGTAGGTTGGAATAGAGCAGTGATCCCCAACCAGTAGCTCGTGAGTAACATGTTGCTCCCCAAAACCCTTGGATGTTGCTCTCAGTTTTCTTCAAAATAGGTGCTTATTTTTAAATTCCAGTTTTGATTGCATAAAAACTGATGTACTACTAAACAGAGCCTCCTGTAGACTGCCAGTCCAAGTAGGGGCTACCAATAGCCAATCACAGTCCTTATTTGACTCCATCCAGGAACATTTTTCCAGCTTGTGTTGCTCCCCAACTCTTTTTGCATCTGAATGTTGCTCACGGGTGAAAGGGTAGGGGATCCTTGTATTAGATAGACATATTTACTCATTTACTCATTTTGTGTTCTTTCCAAAAGTCTTCCTATGGTAAACTGTTAGTGGAATTTGTGGCCTTGAAATCGAAATTTTGCCAATTCTGGAGCAGTTCTTTGGATATTTGCCAGTGTACTGCTAATAGTTATTGACCTTTATAAGTCTTGGAAAGTGTCTGTGAGCAGCTGTTGAGAAGCTAAGCTTAGGGCTCGTCACTAATTATCCAGCAGAAAATGAGCTTCCCCTGTAATATAAGCTGATGCTACAGGTTTGCTGATTATTCAATTCTGATGCTAATTGCACTGGTTTCTGTGCTGCCATGTAGTAATTATGTGTATTAATGACTAATCAGCCTTATATTGTGACATTTCTATTCTATGTGTACTGTATATTGTGAGTGGGTCCCTAAGCTCAGTAAGTGACAGCAGCAACAGAGCATGTGCAGTGAAATCAGCAGAAAAAAGATGGGGAGCTACTGGGGCATCTTTTGGAGACACAGAAACGTTGACTTGCTAAAGGGCTGTGGTGCCTTGCGGCTGGTACAGAATGGGCACCAAAACATCATGTAACAACATTTCTACCTACTTCTTTTAGTTAGGCTTTAGTCATCCTTTTAAGCCTTCTGACAATTTTACTTGGTTTGTAATTTTGTGTTATCAGTATGTACCCTGAAAGTGGAGTGTTGGAGTTAGAGGAACATCGGTTGAATCCTTCCACAATATGGTTCTTGCAAACATTTCTGAGGCGTAAGCCTTTGTTCTCTATCACTGTTGGCTTTAGCCATTTAGCTGGAATACCTTGCAGAAGATAAAATGTACAGTTATTTGCCATGTTTAGTGATGCTCTGATCCCACCAGTATTCTATACTATAGATATCCGTCAGTCCAGGGATCCGGCCTGTTTAGAAATTGAGCAAATTGAAGAGCGAGCCAGCGCTGTCATTTGTGCATTTTGCACTATCTGTCCATCAGCCTATGGGCGACCAGGTCCAAGAGAATACCAGATAGGTCTTTGTGTTAGTTGCCTTTAGGGTTCTGGTGTTTAGATTTTTAATTGGCCACTTGCAACAAATTATTAAAATGATTCATATTTCTGTTATCACATCTTGGGACATGTTTGGCTCATTATTGGGGAATGCTGCCTTGTATATTCCGATTACCCCTGTAAATGAAAGTGATGTTCTTCTTAAAATCATTTAACTGGGTTATCTGAATATATGTTTCATAATTTCTGTTAAAATGGGTCAGTGAGAAGAGGCCCCTGTAGGTTCATTAAATCAAGAGTGAAGGCTCAGTTCTACCAGTGCTGTATTGCCACAAGCGTGTCCTACCCTGTGCAACTGTCAGAAACCAGATGGAATATACTATTACTGGATAAAACAGACTTGGTTACCATCAGTCCATGGTATTCTTCTCACCTGTCCTCTCTTGTGTTAAGGGTGACAGTGGCTAGTCAGTAAATAACAAGTTCTGACTTGGCCAAAATCCTAGCATATTCCTTTTATAGTTTGTTATAGATTTATTTGTCTTATTAATATTTATGTTTAATGCATTCGCACAGTGTCTCCGCAAAATACTCCCAAAAGACATTTGTTGAAAGATAAAGAAAGGTTAAAAAAAACATTTTACATTTATGTTCATAAAATAATATTTAAAGAGGGCTATATGTTACCCCTGATGTCTATTGAAGTCAAAGGGCTAATATAGTACGCAATGACAGTGAGATAACCTACATGTGAGGCCCCATCTTGGCAACATCGCCACTATATGCGCCAACTAAAGTAAAATACACCACTGCATATACTTACCGATACACCAAGTCCTGAGACTCCCGTTATGTCTAAATGACGAAGCAGAACGGTAACTGAAAGCCGATATAAGCCACAATTAAGCATACAAATGAGCACCAAGTCGCCTCCCAAGCCCAGTGGAATACTCGGAAAACCTCTACACTACCGACGGGCTAGACGCCACTAGGTAGAACAATTCATGACAAATTATATCACCAATGACCGAGCTCCTGCCAGTGTTAGAAACACTAAAATAGAAAAAATTATAGCCTAGTAAACATGGAACATGAAGACTAGCAAGAAAAGATAAAAAGACAAATCAACCATCACTCTCAAAATTCCCATACTACCCATGGAGAAAACCCACAACTGTGCACAGTCCCTACACTCGTAGCGTAAATTCCCTTCACCAGCACCACCGAAAAATAGACAACCAACATCACACTCGCTGACGTGTGATTAAACAAGAAAGGCTCACACGCTCACACCACATTCCCACAACAGAGAGTCATCTATATATCCAAGAGTCAGAAAGTACCTGTCCTGTGGACGAGGTAGTTGCTCATCCACAGCACATGTAGCAATACCTGTAATTACAGTCGAACCAACACAGGCACAATTGCACACAGGAGGTCATACAGAAAAAGAGCTGCGATCAAGCATTCACAGGGAAGACTCCTCAGACTGAAGGGCTTCTCAAGATATCCTAATGGAGAGCATGAAAT